>NW_025728194.1:0-130143 GCF_021461385.2 Schistocerca piceifrons | reverse complement strand
GTCGGTAACGAGAGACAGTCTTTTTGTACTTAAGTCGGCATTGTGCCTTTTGTAATTAATTACGATGTAATTTCTGTGTTTCATCGTCAATAAGAAGGTCTGAGGGATACAGTAAACCTGAAGTGAAGCATCTGAATCGCTAATTAGTGTCAATGGAATGGTTCAAAACATACACAGTAAGAAGAGTCAGTCTTCTTGTACTTAAGTCGGCATTGTGCCTTTTGTATTTCATTCCGGTGCAATTTTTGTGTTTCATCGTGAATAAGAAGGTCAGTGCGATACAGTAAACCAATAAAATCAAGCATCGGAATCTATAACTAGTGTCACAGGAATGGTTCAAAACATAGTCAGAAAGAAGGGTCAGTCTTCTTGTCCTTAAGTCGGCATTGTGCCTTTTGTATTTAATTCCGATGCAATTTCTGTGTTTCATCGCCAATAAGAAGGTCCAAAGGATACAGTAAACCTCGAGTGTAGCATCGGAATATATAACTAGTGTCACAGGAATGGTTCAAAACATAGTCAGTAAGAAGATTCAGTCGTCATGTACTTAAGTCGGCATTGTGCCTTTTGTATCTAATTCCGATGCAATTTCTGTGTTTAACCGTCATTAAGAGGGTCCAAGGGATACAATAAACCTGAAGTGAAGCATCGGAATCTATAACTAGTGTCACAGGAATGGTTCAAAGCATAGTCAGTAAGAAGAGACAGTCTTCTTGTCCATAAGTCGGCCTTGTGCCTTTTTGTATTTAATTCCGATGCAATATCTGTGTTTCATCGTCAATAAGAAGGTCCAAGGGTTACAGTAAACCTGGAGTGAATCATCGGAATCTATAACTAGTGTCACAGGAATGGTCAAAATATAGACGGTTCTTAAGTCGGCATTGTGCCTTTTGTTTTTAATTCCGATGCAATTTCTGTGTTTCATCGTCAATAAGAAGGTCCAAGGAAACAGTAAACCTGAAGTGAAGCATCGGAATCTATAACAAGTGTCACAGGAATGGTTCAAAATATAGTCAGTAAGAAGAGTCGGTCTTCATGTACTTAAGTCGGCATTGTGCCTTTTGTATTTAATTCCGATGCAATTTCAGTGTTTCATCGTCAATAAGAAGGTCCAAGGGATACAGTAAACATGAAGTGAAGCATCGGAACTTATCAGTAGTGTCACAGGAATGGTTCAAAACATAGTCGGTAAGAAGAGTCAGTCTTCATGTACTTAAGTCGGCATTGTGCCTTTTGTATTTATTTCCGATGCAATTTCTGTGTTTCATCGTCAATAATAAGGTCCAAGGGAAACTGTAAACCTGAAGTGAAGCATCGGAATCTATAGCAAGTGTCACAGGAATCGTTCAAAGCATAGTCAGTAAGAAGAGTCGGTCTTCATGTACTTATGTCGGCATTATGCCTTTTGTATTTAATTCCGATGCAATTTCAGTGTCTCATAGTCAATAAGAGGTCCCAGGGATACAGTAAACCTGAAGTGAAGCATTGGAATCTATAACTAGTGTCACAGGAATGGTTCAAAACATAGTCAGTAAGAAGAGTCAGTCTTCTTGTCCTTAAGTCGGCATTATGCTTTTTGTATTTCATACCGATGCATTTTCTGTGTGTCATCGTCAATAAGAAGGTCCAAGGGATACAGTAAACCTGGAGGTAAGCATCGGAATCTATAACTAGTGTCACAGGAATGGTTCAAAACATAGACAGTAAGAAGATACAGTATTCTTGTACTTAAGTCGGCATTGTGCCCTTTCTATTTAATTCCGATGCAATTTCTGTGTTTCATCGTTAATAAGAAGGTCCAAGGGATACAGTAAACCTGAAGAAAAGCATCGGAATCTATTACTAGTGTCACAGGAATGGTTCAAAGCATAGTCAGTAAGAAGAGTCGGTCTTCATGTACTTAAGTCGGCATTGTGCCTTTTGTATTTAATTCCGATGTAATTTCTGTGTTTCATCGTCAATAAGATGGTCAGAGGGATACAGTAAACCTGAAGTGAAGCATCTGAATCGCTAATTAGTGTCAATGGAATGGTTCAAAACATACACAGTAAGAAGAGTCAGTCTTCTTGTACTTAAGTCGGCATTGTGCCTTTTATATTTCATTCCGGTGCAATTTCTGTGTTTCATCGTGAATAAGAAGGTCAGTGCAATACAGTAAACCAATAAAATGAAGCATCGGAATCTATAACTAGTGTCACAGGAATGGTTCAAAACATAGTCAGAAAGAAGGGTCAGTCTTCTTGTCCTTAAGTCGGCATTGTGCCTTTTGTATTTAATTCCGATGCAATTTCTGTGTTTCATCGCCAATAAGAAGGTCCAAAGGATACAGTAAACCTCGAGTGTAGCATCGGAATATATAACTACTGTCACAGGAATGGTTCAAAACATAGTCAGTAAGAAGAGTCAGTCGTCATGTACTTAAGTCGGCATTGTGCCTTTTGTATCTAATTCCGATGCAATTTCTATGTTTAATCGTCATTAAGAGGGTCCAAGGGATACAATAAACCTGAAGTGAAGCATCGGAATCTATAACTGGTGTCACAGGAATGGTTCAAAGCATAGTCAGTAAGAAGAGACAGTCTTCTTGTCCATAAGTCGGCCTTGTGCCTTTTTGTATTTAATTCCGATTCAATTTCTGTGTTTCATCGTCAATAAGAAGGTCCAAGGGTTACAGTAAACCTGGAGTGAATCATCGGAATCTATAACTAGTGTCACAGGAATGGTCAAAACATAGACAGTTCTTAAGTCGGCATTGTGCCTTTTGTTTTTAATTGCGATGCAATTTCTGTGTTTCATCGTCAATAAGAAGGTCCAAGGAAACAGTAAACCTGAAGTGAAGCATCGGAATCTATAACAAGTGTCACAGGAATGGTTCAAAATATAGTCAGTAAGAAGAGTCGGTCTTCATGTACTTAAGTCGGCATTGTGCCTTTTGTATTTAATTCCGATGCAATTTCAGTGTTTCATCGTCAATAAGAAGGTCCAAGGGATACAGTAAACATGAAGTGAAGCATCGGAATATATCAGTAGTGTCACAGGAATGGTTCAAAACATAGTCGGTAAGAAGAGTCAGTCTTCATGTACTTAAGTCGGCATTGTGCCTTTTGTATTTATTTCCGATGCAATTTCTGTGTTTCATCGTCAATAATAAGGTCCAAGGGAAACAGTAAACCTGAAGTGAAGCATCGGAATCTATAACAAGTGTCACAGGAATCGTTCAAAGCATAGTCAGTAAGAAGAGTCGGTCTTCATGTACTTATGTCGGCATTGTGCCTTTTGTATTTAATTCCGATGCCATTTCAGTGTCTCATAGTCAATAAGAGGTCCAAGGGATACAGTAAACCTGAAGTGAAGCATCGGAATCTATAACTAGTGTCACAGGAATGGTTCAAAACATAGTCAGTAAGAAGAGTCAGTCTTCTTGTCCTTAAATCGGCATTATGCTTTTTGTATTTCATTCCGATGCATTTTCTGTGTGTCATCGTCAATAAGAAGGTCCAAGGGATACAGTAAACCTGGAGGTAAGCATCGGAATCTATAACTAGTGTCACAGGAATGGTTCAAAACATAGACAGTAAGAAGATACAGTATTCTTGTACTTAAGTCGGCATTGTGCCCTTTCTATTTAATTCCGATGCAATTTCTGTGTTTCGTCGTTAATAAGATAGTCCAAGGGATACAGTAAACCTGAAGTAAAGCATCGGAATCTATTACTAGTGTCACATGAATGGTTCAAAGCATAGTCAGTAAGAAGAGTCGGTCTTCATGTACTTAAGTCGGCATTGTGCCTTTTGTATTTAATTCCGATGTAATTTCTGTGTTTCATCGTCAATAAGAAGGTCCAAGGGTTACAGTAAACCTGGAGTGAATCATCGGAATCTATAACTAGTGTCACAGGAATGGTCAAAACATAGACAGTTCTTAAGTCGGCATTGTGCCTTTTGTTTTTAATTCCGATGCAATTTCTGTGTTTCATCGTCAATAAGAAGGTCCAAGGAAACAATAAACCTAAAGTGAAGCATCGGAATCTATAACAAGTGTCACAGGAATGGTTCAAAATATAGTCAGTAAGAAGAGTCGGTCTTCATGTACTTAAGTCGGCATTGTGCCTTTTGTATTTAATTCCGATGCAATTTCAGTGTTTCATCGTCAATAAGAAGGTCCAAGGGATACAGTAAACATGAAGTGAAGCATCGGAATATATCAGTAGTGTCACAGGAATGGTTCAAAACATAGTCGGTAAGAAGAGTCTGTCTTCATGTACTTAAGTCGGCATTGTGCCTTTTGTATTTATTTCCGATGCAATTTCTGTGTTTCATCGTCAATAATAAGGTCCAAGGGAAACAGTAAACCTGAAGTGAAGCATCGGAATCTATAACAAGTGTCACAGGAATCGTTCAAAGCATAGTCAGTAAGAAGAGTCGGTCTTCATGTACTTATGTCGGCATTGTGCCTTTTGTATTTAATTCCGATGCAATTTCAGTGTCTCATAGTCAATAAGAGGTCCAAGGGATACAGTAAACCTGAAGTGAAGCATCGGAATCTATAACTAGTGTCACAGGAATGGTTCAAAACATAGTCAGTAAAAAGAGTCAGTCTTCTTGTCCTTAAGTCGGCATTATGCTTTTTGTATTTCATTCCGATGCATTTTCTGTGTGTCATCGTCAATAAGAGGGTCCAAGGGATACAGTAAACCTGGAGGTAAGCATCGGAATCTATAACTAGTATCACAGGAATGGTTCAAAACATAGACAGTAAGAAGATACAGTATTCTTGTACTTAAGTCGGCATTGTGCCCTTTCTATTTAATTCCGATGCAATTTCTGTGTTTCATCGTTAATAAGAAGGTCCAAGGGATACAGTAAACCTGAAGTAAAGCATCGGAATCTATTACTAGTGTCACAGGAATGGTTCAAAGCATAGTCAGTAAGAAGAGTCGGTCTTCATGTACTTAAGTCGGCATTGTGCCTTTTGTATTTAATTCCGATGTAATTTCTGTGTTTCATCGTCAATAAGAAGGTCAGAGGGATACAGTAAACCTGAAGTGAATCATCGGATCCTATAACTAGTGTCACAGGAATGGTTCAAATCATAGTCAGTAAGAAGAGTCAGTCTTCTTGTACTTAAGTCGGCATTGTGCATTTTGTATTACATTCCGATGCAATTTCTGTGTTTCATCGTCAATACGAAGGTCCTAGGGATACAGTAAACCTGAAGTCAAGCATCGGAATCTATAACTAGTGTCACAGGAATGATTCAAAACATAGACAGTAAGAAGAGTCAGTCTTCTTGTTCTTTAGTCGGCATTGTGCCTTTTCTATTTGATTCCGATGCAATTTCTGTGTTTCATCGTCAATTAGAAGGTCAGAGGGATACAGTAAACCTGAAATGAAGCATCGGAATCTATAACTAATGTCACAGGAATGGTTCAAAACATAGTCAGTAACAAGAGTCAGTCTTTTCGTACTTAAGTCAGCATTGTGCCTTTTGAATTTAATTCCGGTGTAATTTCTGTACTTCATCGTCAATAAGAAGGTCCTAATGATACAGTAAACCTGAAGTGAATCATCGGAATCTATAACTAGTGTCACAGGAATGGTTCAAAACACAGTCAGTAAGAAGAGTCAGTCTTCTTTTTCTTAAGTCGGCATTGTGCCTTTTGTATTTAATTCCGATGCAATTTCTGTGTTTCATCGTCAATAAGAAAGTCCAAGGGATACGGTAAACCTGAAGTGAAGCATCGGAATCTATAACTAGTGTCAATGGAATGGTTCAAAACATAGACAGAAAGAAGAGTCAGTTTTCTAGTCCTTAAGTCGGCATTGTGCCTTTTGTATTTAATTCCGATGTAATTTCTGCGTTTCATCGTGAATAAGAAGGTCAGAGGGATACAGTGAATCTGAAGTGAAGCATCGGACTCTATAACTAGTGTCACAGGAATGGTTCAAATCATAGTCAGTAAGAAGAGTCAGTCTTCTTGTACTTAATTCGGCATTGTGCCTTTTGTATTTAATTCCGATGCAATTTCTGTTTTTCATCGTCAATAAGAAGGTCAGATTGATCTGGTAAACATGAAGTGAAGCATCGGAATCTATAACTAGTGTCATAGGAATGGTTCAAAGCATAGGCAGTAAGAAGAGTCAGTCTTCTTGTACTTAAGACGGCATTGTGCCTTTTCTATTTAATTCCGATGCAATTTCTGTGTTTCATCGTCAATAAGAAGGTCCAAGGGTTACAGTAAACCTGGAGTGAATCATCGGAATCTATAACTAGTGTCACAGGAATGGTCAAAACATAGACAGTTCTTAAGTCGGCATTGTGCCTTTTGTTTTTAATTCCGATGCAATTTCTGTGTTTCATCGTCATTAAGAAGGTCCAAGGAAACAGTAAACCTGAAGTGAAGCATCGGAATCTATAACAAGTGTCACAGGAATCGTTCAAAGCATAGTCAGTAAGAAGAGTCGGTCTTCATGTACTTATATCGGCATTGTGCCTTTTGTATTTAATTCCGATGCAATTTCAGTGTCTCATAGTCAATAAGAGGTCCAAGGGATACAGTAAACCTGAAGTGAAGCATCGGAATCTATAACTAGTGTCACAGGCATGGTTCAAAACATAGTCAGTAAGAAGAGTCAGTCTTCTTGTCCTTAAGTCGGCATTATGCTTTTTGTATTTAATTCCGATGCATTTTCTGTGTGTCATCGTCAATAAGAAGGTCCAAGGGATACAGTAAACCTGGAGGTAAGCATCGGAATCTATAACTAGTGTCACAGGAATGGTTCAAAACATATACAGTAAGAAGATACAGTATTCTTGTACTTAAGTCGGCATTGTGCCCTTTCTATTTAATTCCGATGCAATTTCTGTGTTTCATCGTTAATAAGAAGGTCCAAGGGATACAGTAAACCTGAAGTAAAGCATCGGAATCTATTACTAGTGTCACAGGAATGGTTCAAAGCATAGTCAGTAAGAAGAGTCGGTCTTCATGTACTTAAGTCGGCATTGTGCCTTTTGTATTTAATTCCTGTGCAATTTCTGTGTTTCATCTTCAATAAGAAGGTCAGAGGGATACAGTAAACCTGAAGTGAATCATCGGATCCTATAACTAGTGTCACAGGAATGGTTCAAATCATAGTCAGTAAGAGGAGGCAGTCTTCTTGTACTTAAGTCGGCATTGTGCATTTTGTATTACATTCCGATGCAATTTCTGTGTTTCATCGTCAATACGAAGGTCCTAGGGATACAGTAAACCTGAAGTCAAGCATCGGAATCTATAACTAGTGTCACAGGAATGATTCAAAACATAGACAGTAAGAAGAGTCAGTCTTCTTGTTCTTAAGTCGGCATTGTGCCTTTTCTATTTGATTCCGATGCAATTTCTGTGTTTCATCGTCAATTAGAAGGTCAGAGGGATACAGTAAACCTGAAATGAAGCATCGGAATCTATAACTAATGTCACAGGAATGGTTCAAAACATAGTCAGTAACAAGAGTCATTCTTTTTGTACTTAAGTCAGCATTGTGCCTTTTGAATTTAATTCCGGTGTAATTTCTGTACTTCTTCGTCAATAAGAAGGTCCAAATGATACAGTAAACCTGAAGTGAATCGTCGGAATCTATAACTAGTGTCACAGGAATGGTTCAAAACACAGTCAGTAAGAAGAGTCAGTCTTCTTTTTCTTAAGTCGGCATTGTGCCTTTTGAATTTAAATCAGATGCAATTTCTGTGTTTCATCGTCAATAAGAAGGTCCATGAGATACAGTAAACCTGGAGTGTAGCATCGGAATCTATAACTAGTGTCACAGGAATGGTTCAAAACATAGAAAGTAAGAAGAGTCAGTCTTCATGTACCTAAGTCGGCATTGTGCTTTTTGTATTTAATTCCGATGCAATTTCTGTGTTTCATCGTCAATAAGAAAGTCCAAGGGATACGGTAAACCTGAAGTGAAGCATCGGAATATATCAGTAGTGTCACAGGAATGGTTCAAAACATAGTCGGTAAGAAGAGTCAGTCTTAATGTACTTAAGTCGGCATTGTGCCTTTTGTATTTAATTCCGATGTAATTTCTGCGTTTCATCGTGAATAAGAAGGTCAGAGGGATACAGTGAATCTGAAGTGAAGCATCGGACTCTATAACTAGTGTCACAGGAATGGTTCAAATCATAGTCAGTAAGAAGAGTCAGTCTTCTTGTACTTAATTCGGCATTGTGCCTTTTGTATTTAATTCCGATGCAATTTCTGTGTTTCATCGTCAATAAGAAGGTCAGATTGATACGGTAAACATGAAGTGAAGCATCGGAATCTATAACTAGTGTCATAGGAATGGTTCAAAGCATAGGCAGTAAGAAGAGTCAGTCTTCTTGTACTTAAGACGGCATTGTGCCTTTTCTATTTAATTCCGATGAAATTTCTGTGTTTCATCGTCAATAAGAATGTCAGAGGGATACAGTAAACCTGAAGTCTAGCATCGGAATCTATAACTAGTGTCACAGGAATGGTTCAAAACATAGTCAGTAACGAGAGTCAGTCTTTTTGTACTTAAGTCGGCATTGTGCCTTTTGTATTTAATTCCGATGTAATTTCTGTGTTTCATCTCAATAAGAAGGTCGGAGGGATACAGTAAACCTGAAGTGAAGCATCGGAATCTCTAACTAGTGTCAATGGAATGGTTCAAATCATACACAGTAAGAAGAGTCAGTCTTCTTGTACTTAAGTCGGCATTGTGCCTTTTGTATTTAATTCCGGTGCAATTTCTGTGTTTCAACGTGAATAAGAAGGTCAGTGGGATACAGTAAACCAAAAAAATGAAGCATCGGAATCTATAACTAGTGTCAAAGGAATGGTTCAAAACATAGTCAGAAAGAAGTGTCAGTCTTCTTGTCCTTAAGTCGGCATTGTGCCTTTTGTATTTAATTCTGATGCAATTTCTGTGTTTCATCGCCAATAAGAAGGTCCAAAGGATACAGTAAACCTCGAGTGTAGAATCGGAATATATAACTAGTGTCACAGGAATGGTTCAAAACATAGTCAGTAAGAAGAGTCAGTCGTCATGTACTTAAGTCGGCATTGTGCCTTTTGTATCTAATTCCGATGCAATTTCTGTGTTTAATCGTCATTAAGAAGGTCCAAGGGATACAATAAACCTGAAATGAAGCATCGGAATCAATAACTAGTGTCACAGGAATGGTTCAAAACATAGTCAGTAAGAAGAGACAAGTCTTCTGGTCGTTAAGTCGGCCTTGTGCCTTTTGTATTTAATTCCGATGCAATTTCTGTGTTTCATCGTCAATAAGAAGGTCCAAGGGTTGCAGTAAACCTGGAGTGAATCATCGGAATCTATAACTAGTGTCACAGGAATGGTCAAAACATAGACAGTACTTAAGTCTGCATTGTCCCATTTGTTTTTAATTCCGATGCAATTTCTATGTTTCATCGTCAATAAGAACGTCCAAGGAAACAGTAAACCTGAAGTGAAGCATCGGAATCTGTAACAAGTGTCACAGGAATGGTTCAAAACATAGTCAGTAAGAAGAGTCGGTCTTCATGTACTTAAGTCGGCATTGTGCCTTTAATATTTAATTCCGATGCAATTTCAGTGTTTCATCGTCAATAAGAAGGTCCAAGGGATACAGTAAACCTGAAGTGAAGCATCGGAATATATCAGTAGTGTCACAGGAATGGTTCAAAACATAGTCGGTAAGAAGAGTCAGTCTTCATGTACTTAAGTCGGCATTGTGCCTTTTGTATTTAATTCCGATGCAATTTCTATGTTTCATCGTCAATAAGAAGGTCCAAGGGATACAGTAAACCTGCAGTGAAGCATCGGAATCTATAACTAGTGTCACAGGAATGGTTCAAAACAGAGTCAGTAAGAAGAGTCAGTTTTCTTGTCCATAAGTCGGCATTGTGCCTTTTGTATTTAATTCCAATGCAATTTCTGTGTTTCATCGTCAATAAGAAGGTCCGAGGGATATGGTAAACATGAAGTGAAGCATCGGAATCTATAACTAGTGTCATAGGAATGGTTCAAAACATAGACAGTAAGAAGAGTCAGTCTTCTTGTACTTAAGTCGACATTGTGCCTTTTCTATTTAATTGCGATGCAATTTCTGTGTTTATCGTCAATAAGAAGGTCAGAGGGATGCAGTAAACCTGATGTCAAGCATCGGAATCTATAACTAGTGTCACAGGAACGCTTCAAAACATAGTCAGTAAGAAGAGTCGGTCTTCATGTACTTAAGTCGGCATTGTGCCTTTTGTATTTAATTCCGATGCAATTTCAGTGTTTCATCGTCAATAAGATGGTCCAAGGGATACAGTAAACCTGAAGTGAAGCATCGGAATGTATAAGTAGTGTCACAGGAATGGCTCAAACATAGTCGGTAAGAAGAGTCAGTCTTCATGTACTTAAGTCGGCATTGTGATTTTTGTATTTAATTCCAATGCAATTTCTGTGTTTCATCGCCAATAAGAGGGTCCAAGGGATACAGTAAACCTGAAGTAAAGCATCGGAATCTATAACTAGTGTCACAGGAATGGTTCAAAACAGAGTCAGTAAGAAGAGTCAGTCTTCTTATCCATAAGTCGGCATTGTGCCTTTTGTATTTAATTCCGATGCAATTTCTGTGTTTCATCGTCAATAAGAAGGTCGGAGGGATATGGTAAACATGAAGTGAAGCATCAGAATCTATAACTAGCGTCTTAGGAATGGTTCAAAGCATAGACAGTAAGAAGAGTCAGTCTTCTTGTACTTAAGTCGACATTGTGCCTCTTCTATTTAATTCCGATGCAATTTCTGTGTTTCATCGTCGATACGAAGGTCAGAGGGATGCGGTAAATATGAAGTGAAGCATCGGAATCTATAACTAGCGTCATAGGAATAGTTCAAAACATAGACAGTAAGAAGAGTCAGTCTTCTTGTACTTAAGTCGACATTGTCCCTTTTCTATTTAATTCCGATGCAATTTCTGTGTTTCATCGTCAATAAGAAGGTCAGAGGGATGCAGTAAACCTGAAGTCAAGCATCGGAATCTATAACTAGTGTCACAGGAATGGTTCAAAACATAGTCAGTAAGAAGAGTCGATCTTCATGTACTTAAGTCGGCATTGTGCCTTTTGTATTTAATTCCGATGCAATTTCAGTGTTTCATCGTCAATAAGAAGGTCCAAGGGATACAGTAACCCTGAAGTGAAGCAGCGGAACCTGTAAGTAGTGTCACAGGAATGGCTCAAACATAGTCGGTAAGAAGAGTCAGTCTTCATGTACTTAAGTAGGCATTGTGCCTTTTGTATTTAATTCCGATGTAATTTCTGTGTTTCATCGGAAATAAGAAGGTCAGAGGGATACAGTGAACCTGAAGTGAAGCATCGAAATCTATAAGTAGTGCCACAGGATTGGTTCAAAGTATGGACAGTAAGAAGAGTCAGTTTTCTTGTACTTAAATCGGCATTGTGCATTTTGTATTTAATTCCGATGCAATTTCTGTGTTTCATCGTCAATAAGAAGGTCAGAGGGATACAGTAAACCTGAAGTGAAGCATCGGAGTCTATAACTAGTGTCAATGGAATGGTTCAAAACATACACAATAAGAAGAGTCAGTCTTCTTGTACTTAAGTCGGCACTGTGCCTTTTGTATTTAATTCCGGTGCAATTTCTGTGCCTCATCGTCAATAAGAAGGTCAGAGGGATACAGTAAACCTAAAGTGAAGCATCGGAATCTATAACTAGTGTCACAGGAATGGTTCAAAACATAGTCAGTAAGAAGAGTCAGTCTTCTTGTACTTATGTCGGCCTTGTGCCTTTTGTATTTAATTCCGATGCAATTTCTGTGTTTCATCGTCAATAAGAAGGTCCAAGGGATACAGTAAACCTGGAGTGAAGCATCGGAATCCATAACTAGTGTCACAGGAATGGTTCAAAACATAGACAGTACTTAAGTCGGCATTGTGCATTTTGTATTTAATTCTGATGCAATTTCTGTGTTTCATCGTCAATAAGAAGGTCCAAGGGAAACAGTAAACCTGAAGTGAAGCATCGGAATCTATAACAAGTGTCACAGGAATCGTTCAAAACATAGTCAGTAAGAAGAGTCGGTCTTCATGTACTTAAGTCGGCATTGTGCCTTTTGTATTTAATGCCTATGCAATTTCAGTGTTTCATCGTCAATAAGAAGGTCAGAGGAATACAGTAAACCTGAAGTGAAGCATCGGAATCTATAACTAGTGTCACAGGAATGGTTCAAACATAGTCAGTAAGAAGAGTCAGTCTTCTTGTCCTTAAGTCGGCATAATGCCTTTTGTATTTAATTCCGATGCTTTTTCTGTGTTTCATCGTCAATAAGATGGTCCAAGGGATACAGTAAACCTGAAGTGAAGCATCGGAATCTATAACTAGTGTCACAGGAATGGTTCAAAACATAGACAGTAAGAAGATACAGTCTTCTTGTACTTAAGTCGGCATTGTGAATTTTCTATTTAATTCCAATGCAATTTCAGTGTTTCATCGTCAATAAGAAAGTCCAAGGGATACAGTAAACCTGAAGTAAAGCATCGGAATCTATAACTAGTGTCAATGGAATGGTTCAAAGCATAGACAGTAAGAGGAGTCAGTCTTCATGTACTGAAGTCGGCATTGTGCCTTTTGTATTTAATTCCGGTGCAATTTCTGTGTTTCATCGTGAATAAGAAGGTCAGAGGGATACAGTAAACCTGAAGTGAAGCATCAGAATCTATAACTAGTGTCACAGGGATGGTTCAAAACATAGTCAGTAAGAAGAGTCAGTCCTCTTGTCCATAAGTCGGCATTGTGCCTTTTGTATTTAATTCCGATGCAATTTCTGTGTTTCATCGTCAATAAGAAGGTCAGAGGGATACAGTAAACCTGAAGCGAAGCATCGGAATCTATAACTAGTGTCACAGGGATGGTTCAAAGCATAGTCAGCAAGATGAGTCAGTCTTCTTGTCCATAAGTCGGCATTGTGGCTTTTGTATTTAATTCCGATGCAATTTCTGTGTTTCATCGTGAATAAGAAGGTCAGAGGGATACAGTAAACCTGAAGCGAAGCATCGGAATCTATAACTAGTGTCACAGGGATGGTTCAAAACATAGTCAGTAAAATGAGTCAGTCTTTTTGTCCATAAGTCGGCATTGTGCCTTTTGTATTTAATTCCGATGCAATTTCTGTGTTTCATCGTCAATAAGAAGGTCAGAGGGATGCGGTAAATATGAAGTGAAGCATCGGAATCTATAACTAGTGTCATAGGAATAGTTCAAAACATAGACAGTAAGTAGAGTCAGTCTTCTTGTACTTAAGTCGACATTGTGCCTTTTCTATTTAATTCCGATGCAATTTCTGTGTTTCATCGTCAATAAGAAGGTCAGAGGGATGCAGTAAACCTGAAGTCAAGCATCGGAATCTATAACTAGTGTCACAGGAATGGTTCAAAACATAGTCAGTAAGAAGAGTCGGTCTTCATGTACTTAAGTCGGCATTGTGCCTTTTGTATTTAATTCCGATGCAATTTCAGTGTTTCATCGTCAATAAGAAGGTCCAAGGGATACAGTAACCCTGAAGTGAAGCATCGGAACCTATAAGTAGTGTCACAGGAATGGCTCAAACATAGTCGGTAAGAAGAGTCAGTCTTCATGAACTTAAGTAGGCATTGTGCCTTTTGTATTTAATTCCGATGTAATTTCTGTGTTTCATCGGAAATAAGAAGGTCAGAGGGATACAGTGAACCTGAAGTGAAGCATCGAAATCTATAAGTAGTGCCACAGGATTGGTTCAAAGTATGGACAGTAAGAAGAGTCGGTTTTCTTGTACTTAAATCGGCATTGTGCATTTTGTATTTAATTCCGATGCAATATCTGTGTTTCATCGTCAATAAGAAGGTCAGAGGGATACAGTAAACCTGAAGTGAAGCATCGGAGTCTATAACTAGTGTCAATGGAATGGTTCAAAACATACACAATAAGAAGAGTCAGTCTTCTTGTACTTAAGTCGGCACTGTGCCTTTTGTATTTAATTCCGGTGCAATTTCTGTGTCTCATCGTCAATAAGAAGGTCAGAGGGTTACAGTAAACCTAAAGTGAAGCATCGGAATCTATAACTAGTGTCACAGGAATGGTTCAAAACATAGTCAGTAAGAAGAGTCAGTCTTCTTGTACTTACGTCGGCCTTGTGCCTTTTGTATTTAATTCCGATGCAATTTCTGTGTTTCATCGTCAATAAGAAGGTCCAAGGGATACAGTAAACCTGGAGTGAAGCATCGGAATCCATAACTAGTGTCACAGGAATGGTTCAAAACATAGACAGTACTTAAGTCGGCATTGTGCATTTTGTATTTAATTCTGATGCAATTTCTGTGTTTCATCGTCAATAAGAAGGTCCAAGGGAAACAGTAAACCTGAAGTGAAGCATCGGAATCTATAACAAGTGTCACAGGAATCGTTCAAAACATAGTCAGTAAGAAGAGTCGGTTTTCATGTACTTAAGTCGGCATTGTGCCTTTTGTATATAATTCCTATGCAATTTCAGTGTTTCATCGTCAATAAGAAGGTCAGAGGAATACAGTAAACCTGAAGTGAAGCATCGGAATCTATAACTAGTGTCACAGGAATGGTTCAAACATAGTCAGTAAGAAGAGTCAGTCTTCTTGTCCATAAGTCGGCATTATGCCTTTTGTATTTAATTCCGATGCATTTTCTGTGTTTCATCGTCAATAAGAAGGTCCAAGGGATACAGTAAACCTGAAGTGAAGCATCGGAATCTATAACTAGAGTCACAGGAATGGTTCAAAACATAGACAGTAAGAAGATACAGTCTTCTTGTACTTAAGTCGGCATTGTGAATTTTCTATTTAATTCCAATGCAATTTCAGTGTTTCATCGTCAATAAGAAAGTCCAAGGGATACAGTAAACCTGAAGTAAAGCATCGGAATCTATAACTAGTGTCAATGGAATGGTTCAAAGCATAGGCAGTAAGAGGAGTCAGTCTTCATGTACTGAAGTCGGCATTGTGCCTTTTGTATTTAATTCCGGTGCAATTTCTGTGTTTCATCGTGAATAAGAAGGTCAGAGGGATACAGTGAACCTGAAGTGAAGCATCAGAATCTATAACTAGTGTCACAGGGATGGTTCAAAACATAGTCAGTAAGAAGAGTCAGTCCTCTTGTCCATAAGTCGGCATTGTGCCTTTTGTATTTAATTCCGATGCAATTTCTGTGTTTCATCGTCTATAAGAAGGTCAGAGGGATGCGGTAAATATGAAGTGAAGCATCGGAATCTATAACTAGTGTCATAGGAATGGTTCAAAACATAGACAGTAAGAAGAGTCAGTCTTCTTGTACTTAAGTCGACATTGTGCCTTTCCCATTTAATTCCGATGCAATTTCTGTGTTTCATCGTCAGTAAGAAGGTCAGAGGGATGCAGTAAACCTGAAGTCAAGCATCGGAATCTATAACTAGTGTCACAGGAATGGTTCAAAACATAGTCAGTAAGAAGAGTCGGTCTTCATGTACTTAAGTCGGAATTGTGCCTTTTGTATTTAATTCCGATGCAATTTCAGTGTTTCATCGTCAATAAGAAGGTCCAAGGGATACAGTAACCCTGAAGTGAAGCATCGGAGTCTATAACTAGTGTCAATGGAATGGTTCAAAACATACACTATAAGAAGAGTCAGTCTTCTTGTACTTAAGTCGGCACTGTGCCTTTTGTATTTAATTCCGGTGCAATTTCTGTGCCTCATCGTCAATAAGAAGGTCAGAGGGATACAGTAAACCTAAAGTGAAGCATCGGAATCTATAACTAGTGTCACAGGAATGGTTCAAAACATAGTCAGTAAGAAGAGTCAGTCTTCTTGTACTTATGTCGGCCTTGTGCCTTTTGTATTTAATTCCGATGCAATTTCTGTGTTTCATCGTCAATAAGAAGGTCCAAGGGATACAGTAAACCTGGAGTGAAGCATCGGAATCCATAACTAGTGTCACAGGAATGGTTCAAAACATAGACAGTACTTAAGTCGGCATTGTGCATTTTGTATTTAATTCTGATGCAATTTCTGTGTTTCATCGTCAATAAGAAGGTCCAAGGGAAACAGTAAACCTGAAGTGAAGCATCGGAATCTATAACAAGTGTCACAGGAATCGTTCAAAACATAGTCAGTAAGAAGAGTCGGTCTTCATGTACTTAAGTCGGCATTGTGCCTTTTGTATTTAATTCCTATGCAATTTCAGTGTTTCATCGTCAATAAGAAGGTCAGAGGAATACAGTAAACCTGAAGTGAAGCATCGGAATCTATAACTAGTGTCACAGGAATGGTTCAAACATAGTCAGTAAGAAGAGTCAGTCTTCTTGTCCTTAAGTCGGCATTATGCCTTTTGTATTTAATTCCGATGCATTTTCTGTGTTTCATCGTCAATAAGAAGGTCCAAGGGATACAGTAAACCTGAAGTGAAGCATCGGAATCTATAACTAGTGTCACAGGAATGGTTCAAAACATAGACAGTAAGAAGATACAGTCTTCTTGTACTTAAGTCGGCATTGTGAATTTTCTATTTAATTCCAATGCAATTTCAGTGTTTCATCGTCATTAAGAAAGTCCAAGGGATACAGTAAACCTGAAGTAAAGCATCGGAATCTATAACTAGTGTCAATGGAATGGTTCAAAGCATAGACAGTAAGAGGAGTCAGTCTTCATGTACTGAAGTCGGCATTGTGCCTTTTGTATTTAATTCCGGTGCAATTTCTGTGTTTCATCGTGAATAAGAAGGTCAGAGGGATACAGTAATCCTGAAGTGAAGCATCAGAATCTATAACTAGTGTCACAGGGATGGTTCAAAACATAGTCAGTAAGAAGAGTCAGTCCTCTTGTCCATAAGTCGGCATTGTGCCTTTTGAATTTAATTCCGATGCAATTTCTGTGTTTCATCGTCAATAAGAAGGTCAGAGGGATACAGTAAACCTGAAGCGAAGCATCGGAATCTATAACTAGTGTCACAGGGATGGTTCAATGCATAGTCAGCAAGATGAGTCAGTCTTCTTGTCCATAAGTCGGCATTGTGGCTTTTGTATTTAATTCCGATGCAATTTCTGTGTTTCATCGTGAATAAGAAGGTCAGAGGGATACAGTAAACCTGAAGCGAAGCATCGGAATCTATAACTAGTGTCACAGGGATGGTTCAAAACATAGTCAGTAAAATGAGTCAGTCTTTTTGTCCATAAGTCGGCATTGTGCCTTTTGTATTTAATTCCGATGCAATTTCTGTGTTTCATCGTCAATAAGAAGGTCAGAGGGATGCGGTAAATATGAAGTGAAGCATCAGAATCTATAACTAGTGTCATAGGAATAGTTCAAAACATAGACAGTAAGAAGAGTCAGTCTTCTTGTACTTAAGTCGACATTGTGCCTTTTCTATTTAATTCCGATGCAATTTCTGTGTTTCATCGTCAATAAGAAGGTCAGAGGGATGCAGTAAACCTGAAGTCAAGCATCGGAATCTATAACTAGTGTCACAGGAATGGTTCAAAACATAGTCAGTAAGAAGAGTCGGTCTTCATGTACTTAAGTCGGCATTGTGCCTTTTGTATTTAATTCCGATGCAATTTCAGTGTTTCATCGTCAATAAGAAGGTCCAAGGGATACAGTAACCCTGAAGTGAAGCATCGGAACCTATAAGTAGTGTCACAGGAATGGCTCAAACATAGTCAGTAAGAAGAGTCAGTCTTCATGAACTTAAGTAGGCATTGTGCCTTTTGTATTTAATTCCGATGTAATTTCTGTGTTTCATCGGAAATAAGAAGGTCAGAGGGATACAGTGAACCTGAAGTGAAGCATCGAAATCTATAAGTAGTGCCACAGGATTGGTTCAAAGTATGGACAGTAAGAAGAGTCGGTTTTCTTGTACTTAAATCGGCATTGTGCATTTTGTATTTAATTCCGATGCAATTTCTGTGTTTCATCGTCAATAAGAAGGTCAGAGGGATACAGTAAACCTGAAGTGAAGCATCGGAGTCTATAACTAGTGTCAATGGAATGGTTCAAAACATACACAATAAGAAGAGTCAGTCTTCTTGTACTTAAGTCGGCACTGTGCCTTTTGTATTTAATTCCGGTGCAATTTCTGTGTCTCATCGTCAATAAGAAGGTCAGAGGGATACAGTAAACCTAAAGTGAAGCATCGGAATCTATAACTAGTGTCACAGGAATGGTTCAAAACATAGTCAGTAAGAAGAGTCAGTCTTCTTGTACTTACGTCGGCCTTGTGCCTTTTGTATTTAATTCCGATGCAATTTCTGTGTTTCATCGTCAATAAGAAGGTCCAAGGGATACAGTAAACCTGGAGTGAAGCATCGGAATCCATAACTAGTGTCACAGGAATGGTTCAAAACATAGACAGTACTTAAGTCGGCATTGTGCATTTTGTATTTAATTCTGATGCAATTTCTGTGTTTCATCGTCAATAAGAAGGTCCAAGGGAAACAGTAAACCTGAAGTGAAGCATCGGAATCTATAACATGTGTCACAGGAATCGTTCAAAACATAGTCAGTAAGAAGAGTCGGTCTTCATGTACTTAAGACGGCATTGTGCCTTTTGTATTTAATTCCTATGCAATTTCAGTGTTTCATCGTCAATAAGAAGGTCAGAGGAATACAGTAAACCTGAAGTGAAGCATCGGAATCTATAACTAGTGTCACAGGAATGGTTCAAACATAGTCAGTAAGAAGAGTCAGTCTTCTTGTCCTTATGTCGGCATTATGCCTTTTGTATTTAATTCCGATGCATTTTCTGTGTTTCATCGTCAATAAGAAGGTCCAAGGGATACAGTAAACCTGAAGTGAAGCATCGGAATCTATAACTAGAGTCACAGGAATGGTTCAAAACATAGACAGTAAGAAGATACAGTCTTCTTGTACTTAAGTTGGCATTGTGAATTTTCTATTTAATTCCAAAGCAATTTCAGTGTTTCATCGTCAATAAGAAAGTCCAAGGGATACAGTAAACCTGAAGTAAAGCATCGGAATCTATAACTAGTATCAATGGAATGGTTCAAAGCATAAGCAGTAAGAGGAGTCAGTCTTCATGTACTGAAGTCGGCATTGTGCCTTTTGTATTTAATTCCGGTGCAATTTCTGTGTTTCATCGTGAATAAGAAGGTCAGAGGGATACAGTGAACCTGAAGTGAAGCATCAGAATCTATAACTAGTGTCACAGGGATGGTTCAAAGCATAGTCAGTAAGAAGAGTCAGTCCTCTTGTCCATAAGTCGGCATTGTGCCTTTTGTATTTAATTCCGATGCAATTTCTGTGTTTCATCGTCAATAAGAAGGTCAGAGGGATGCGGTAAATATGAAGTGAAGCATCGGAATCTATAACTAGTGTCATAGGAATGGTTCAAAACATAGACAGTAAGAAGAGTCAGTCTTCTTGTACTTAAGTCGACATTGTGCCTTTCCCATTTAATTCCGATGCAATTTCTGTGTTTCATCGTCAGTAAGAAGGTCAGAGGGATGCAGTAAACCTGAAGTCAAGCATCGGAATCTATAACTAGTGTCACAGGAATGGTTCAAAACTTAGTCAGTAACAAGAGTCAGTCTTTTTGTACTTAAGTAGGCATTGTGCCTTTTGTATTTAATTCCGATGTAATTTCTGTGTTTCATCGGAAATAAGAAGGTCAGAGGGATACAGTAAATCGGAAGCGAAGCATCGGAATCTATAACTAGTGTCACAGGAATGGTTCAAACATAGTCAGTAAGAAGAGTGAGTCTTCTTGTTCTTAAGTCGGCATTGTGCCTTTTGTATTTAATTCCGATGAAATTTCTGTGTTTCATCGTCAATAAGAAGGTCCAAGGGATACAGTAAACCTGGAGTGTAGCATCTGAATCTATAAGTAGTGTCACAGGAATGGTTCAAACATAGTCAGTAAGAAGAGTGAGTCTTCTTGTCCTTAAGTCGGCATTGTGCCTTTTGTATTTAATTCCGATGAAATTTCTGTGTTTCATCGTCAATAAGAAGTTCCAAGGGATACAGTAAACCTGGAGTGAAGTATCGGAATCTATAAATAGTGTTAATGGAATGGTTCAAAGCATAGACAGTAAGAAGAGTCAGTCTTCTTGAAATTATGTCGGCTTTGTGCCTTTTGTATTTAATTCCGGTGCAATTTCTGTGTTTCATCGTCAATAAGAAGGTCAGACGGCTACGGTAAACATGAAGTGAAACATCGGAATCTATAACTAGTGTCACAGGAATGGTTCAAAATATAGACAGTAAGAAGATACAGTCTTCTTGTACTTAAGTCGGCATTGTGAGTTTTCTATTTAATTCCGATGCAATTTCTGTGTTCCATCGTCAATAAGAAGGTCCAAGGGATACAGTAAACCTGGATTGAAGCATCGGAATCCATAACTAGTGTCACAGGAATCGTTCAAATCATAGTCAGTAAGAAGAGTCGGACTTCATGTACTTAAGTCGGCATTGTGGCTTTTGTATTTAATTCGGATGCAATTTCAGTGTCTCATCGTCAATAAGAAGGTCCAAGGGATACAGTAATCCTGAAGTGAAGCATCGGAATCTATAACTAGTGTCACAGGAATGGTTAAAAACATAGTCAGTAAGAAGAGTCAGTCTTCTTGTCCATAAGTCGGCATTGTGCCTTTTGTAATTAATTCCGATGAAATTTCTGTGTTTCATCGTCAATAAGAAGGTCCAAGGGAAACAGTAAACCTGAAGTGAAGCATTGGAATCTGTGACAAGTGTCACAGGAATCGTTCAAAACATAGTCAGTAGGAAGAGTCGGTCTTCATGTACTTAAGTCGGCATTGTGCCGTTTGTATTTAATTCCGATGCAATTTCAGTGTCTCATCGTCAATAAGAAGGTCAGAGGGATACAGTAAACCTGAAGTGAAGCATCTAAATCTATAACTAGTGTCACAGGAATGGTTCAAAGCATAGTCAGTAAGAAGAGTCAGTCTTCATGTACTTAAGTCGGAATTGTGCCTTTTGTATTTAATTCCGATGCAATTTCTGTGTTTCATCGTCAATAAGAAGGTCCAAGGGATACAGTAAACCTGAAGTGAAGCATCGGAATCTATAACTAGTGTCACAGGAATGGTTCAAAACATAGTCAGTAAGAAGAGTCAGTCTTCATGTACTTAAGTCGGCAATGTGCCTTTTGTATTTAATTCCGATGCAATTTCTGTGTTTCATCGTCAATAAGAAGGTCCAAGGGATACAGTAAACCTGAAGTGAAGCATCGGAATCTATAACTAGTGTCAAAGGAATGGTTCAAAACATAGTCAGTAAGAAGAGTCAGTCTTCTTGTACTTAAGTCGGCATATTTGCCTAATCTATTTAATACCGATGCAATTTAAGTGTTTCATCGACAATATGAAGGTCCAAGGGATACAGTAAACCTGGAGTGAAGCATCGGAATCTATAACTAGAGTCAATGGAATGGTTCAAAACATAGACAGTAAGAAGAGTCAGTCTTCATGTACTTAAGTCGCCATTGTGCCTTTTGTAATTAATTCCGATGCAATTTCTGTGTTTCATCGTCAACAAGAAGGTCCAAGGGATACAGTAAACCTGAAGTGAAGCATCGGAATCTATAACTAGTTTCAATGGAATGGTTCAAAACATTGATAGTAAGAAGAGTGAGTCTTCTTGTCCTTAAGTCGGCATTGTTCCTTTTGTAATTAATTCCGAAGCAATTTGTGTGTTTCATCGTGAATAAGAAGGTTAGAGGGATACAGTAAACCTGAAGTGAAGCATCGGAATCTATAACTAGTGTCACAAGAATGGTCCAAAACATAGTCAGTAAGAAGAGTGAGTCTTCTTGTCCATAAGTCGGCATTGTGCTTTTGTATTTAATTCCGATGCAATTTCAGTGTTTCTCGTCAATAATAAGGTCCAAGGGATACAGTAATCCTCGAGTGAAGCATCGGAATCTATAAATAGTGTTAATGGAATGGTTCAAAGCATAGACAGTAAGAAGAGTCAGTCTTGTAATTATGTCGGCTTTGTGCCTATTGTATTTAATTCCGGTGCAATTTCTGTGTATCATCGTCAATTAGAAGGTCAGAGGAATACAATAAACCTGAAGTGAAGCATCGGAATCTATAACTAGTGTCACGGGAATGGTTCAAAACATAGACAGTAAGAAGATACAGTCTTCTTGTACTTAAGTCGGCATTGTGCCTTTTCTATTTAATTCCGATGCAATTTCTGTGTTTCATCGTCAATAAGAAGGTCCACGGAAAACAGTAAACCTGTAGTGAAGCATCGGAATCTATAACAGGTGTCACAGGAGTCGTTCAAAACATAGTCAGTAAGTAGAGTCGGTCTTCATGTACTTAAGTCGGCATTGTGCCTTTTGTATTTAATTCCGATGCAATTTCAGTGTCTCATCGTCAATAAGAAGGTCAGAGGGATACAGTAAACCTGAAGTGAAGCATCGGAATCTATAACTAGTGTCACAGCAATGGTTCAAAACATAGTCAGTAAGAAGAGGTTGTCTTCTTGTACTTAAGTCGGCATATTTGCCTAATCTATTTAATACCGAAGCAATATCAGTGTTTCATCGACAATAAGAAGGTCAGAGGTATACAGTAAACCTCAAGTGAAGCATCGGAAGCTATAACTAGTGTCACAGGAATGGTTCAAAACATAGTCAGTAAGAAGAGTCAGTCTTCATGTACTTACGTCGGCATTGTGCCTTTTGTATTTAATTCCGAAGCATTTTCTGTGTTTAATTGTCAATAAGAAGGTCCAAGGGATACAGTAAACCTGGAGTGAAGCATCGGAATCTATAACTAGTGTCACAGGAATGGTTCAAAACATAGACAGTAAGAAGATACAGTCTTCTTGTACTTAAGTCGGCATTGTGCCTTTTGTATTTAATTCCGGTGCAATTTCTGTGTTTCATCGTCAATAAGGTGAGAGGGATACAGTAAACCTGAAGTGAATCATCGGATTCAAAAACTAGTGTCACAGGAGTGGTTCAAAACAGAGTCAGTAAGAAGAGTCAGTCTTCTTGTACTTAAGTCGGCATTGTGCCTTTTGTATTTAATTACGATGCAATTTCTGTGTTTCATCGTCAATAAGAAGGTTCAAGGGATACAGTAAACCTACGTGAAGCATCGGAATCTATAACTAGTGTCACAGAAATGGTTCAAAGCGTAGTCAATAAGAAGAGTCAGTCTTCTAGTACTTAAGTCGGTATTGTGCCTTTTGTATTTAATTCCAATGCAATTTCTGTAATTTATCGACAATAAGAAGGTCAGAGGGATACAGTAAACCTGAAGTGAAGCATCGGAATCTATAACTAGTGTCACAGGAATGGTTCAAAACATAGTCAGTAAGAAGAGTCAGTCTTCATGTACTTAAGTCGGCATTGTGCCTTTTGATTTAATTCCGATGCAATTTCTGTGTTTCGTCCTCAATAAGAAGGTCCAAGGGATACAGTAAACCTGAAGTCAAGCATCGGAATCTATAACTAGTGTCACAGGAATGGTTCAAAACATAGTCAGTAAGAAGAAACAGTCTTCTTGTCCTTAAGTCGGCATTGTGCCTTTTGTATTTAATTTCGATGCCATTTCTGTGTTTCATCGTCAGTAAGAAGGTCCAAGTGATACAGTAAATCTGGAGTGAAGCATCGGAATCTATAACTAGTGTCAGAGGAATGGTTCAAAACATAGTCAGTAAGAAGAGTCAGTCTTCATGTACTTAAGTCGGCATTGTGCCTTTTGTATTTAATTCGGATGCAATTTGTGTGTTTCATCGTCAATAAGAAGATCCAAGGGATACAGTAAACCTGAAGAGAAGCATCGGAATCTATAGCTAGTGTCACAGGAATGGTCCGAAACATAGTCAGTAAGAAGAGTCAGTCTTCATGTACTTAAAACGGCATTGTGCCTTTTGTATTTAATTCCGGTGCAATTTCTGTGTCTCATCGTCAATAAGAAGGTCAGAGGGATACAGTAAACCAGAGGTGAAGCATCGGAATCTATAACTAGTGTCACAGGATTGATTCAAAACATAGACAGAAGGAAGAGTCAGACTTCCTATATTTTAGTCGGCATTGTGCCTTTTCTATTTAATTCCGATGCAATTTTTTGTGTTTCATCGTCAATAAGAAGGTCTGATGCATACAGTAAACCTGAAGTGAAGCATCGGAATCTATAACTAGTGTCACAGGAATGGTTCAAAACATAGACTGTAGGAAGATTCAGTCTTCTTGTACTTAAGTCGGCATTGTGGCTTTTGTGTTTTATTCCAATGCATTTTCTGTGTTTCATCGTCAATACGAAGGTCCAAGGGATACAGCAAACCTGGAGTGAAGCATCGGAATCTATAACTAGTGTCACAGGAATGGTTCAAAACATAGACAGTAAGAAGATACAGTCTTCTTGTACTTAAGTCGGCATTGTGCCTTTTCTATTTAATTCCGATGCAATTTCAGTGTTTCATCGTCAATAAGAAGGTCCAAGAGATACAGTAAACGTGGAGTGTAGCATCGGAATCTATAACTAGTGTCACAGGAATGGTTCAAAACATAGTCAGTAAGAAGAGTCAGTCTTCATGTACTTAAGTCGGCATTGTGCCTTTTGTATTTAGTTCCGATGCAATTTCTGTGTTTCATCGTGAATAAGAAGGTCAGAGGGATATAGTAAACCTGAAGTGAAGCATCGGAATCTATAACTAGTGTCATAGGAATGGTTCCATACATAGACAGTAAGAAGAGTCAGTCTTCTAGTTCTTAAGTCATCATTGTGCATTTTCTATTTAATTCCGATGTAATTTCTGTGTTTCATCGTCAATAAGAAGGTCAGAGGGATGCAGTAAACCTGAAGTGAAGCATCGGAATCTGTAACTAGTGTCACAGGAATGGTTCTAAACATAGTCAGTAACAAGAGTCAGTCTTTTTGTACTTAAGTCGGCATTGTGCCTTTTGTTTTTAATTCCGATGTAATTTCTCTGTTTCATCGTCAATAAGAAGGTCAGAGGGATACAGTAAACCAGAGTGAAGCATCGGAATCTATAAGTAGTGTCAATGGAATTGTTCAAAACATACACAGTAAGAAGAGTCAGTCTTCTTGTACTTAAGTCGGCATTGTGCCTTTTGTTTTTAATTCCGATGCTACTTCTGTGTTTCATCGTCAATAAGAAGGTCCAAGGGCTACGGTAAACCTGGAGTGAAGCATCGGAATCAGTAACTAGTGTCACAGGAATGGTTCAAAACATAGTCAGTAAGAAGAGTCAGTCATCATGTACTTAAGTTGGCATTGTGCCTTTTGTATTTAATTCCGATGCAATTTCTGTGTTTCATCGTCAATAAGAAGGTCCAAGGGATACAGTAAACCTGAAGTGAAGCATCGGAATCTATAACTAGTGTCACAGGAGTGGTTCAAAACGTAGTCAGTAACAAGAGTCAGTCTTTTTGTACTTAAGTCGGCATTGTGCCTTTTGTATTTAATTCCGATGTAATTTCTGTGTTTCATCGTCAATAAGAAGGTCAGAGGGATACAGTAAACCAGAGTGAAGCATCGGAATCTATAAGTAGTGTCAATGGAATGGTTCAAAACATACACAGTAAGAAGAGTCAGTCTTCTTGTACTTAAGTCGGCATTGTGCCTTTTGTATTTAATTCCGCTGCAATTTCTGTGTCTCATCGTCCATAAGAAGGTCAGAGGGATGCGGTAAACCTGAAGTGAAGCATCAGAATCTATAACTAGTGTCACAGGAATGATTCAAAACATAGACAGTCGGAAGAATCAGTCTTCTTGTATTTAAGTCGGCATTGTGCCTTTTCTATTTAATTCCGATGCAATTTCTGTGTTTCACCGTCAATACGAAGGTCAGATGCATACAGTAAACCTGAAGTGAAGCATCGGAATCTATAACTAGTGTCACAGGAATGGTTCAAAACATAGACAGTAGGAAGAGTCAGTCTTCTTGTACTTAAGTCGGCATTGTGCCTTTTGTATTTAATTCCGATGCATTTTCTGTGTTTCATCGTCAATGCGAAGGTCCAAGGGATACAGTAAACCTGGAGTGAAGCATCGGAATCTATAACTAGTGTCACAGGAATGGTTCAAAGCATAGACAGTAAGAAGATACAGTCTTCTTGTACTTAATTCGGCATTGTGCCTTTTCTATTTAATTCCGATGCAATTTCTGTGTTTCATCGTCAATAAGAAGGTCCAAGGGATACAGTAAACCTGAAGTAAAGCATCGGAATCTATAAGTAGTGTCACAGGAATGGTTCAAAGCATAGTCAGTAAGAAGAGTCGGTCTTCATGTACTTAAGTCTGCATTGTGCCTTTTGTATTTAATTGCGGTGTAATTTCTGTGTTTCATCGTCAATAAGAAGGTCAGAGGGATACAGTAAACCTGAAGTGAATCATAGGATTCTGTAACTAGTGTCACAGGAATGGTTCAAAACATAGTCAGTAAGAAGAGTCAGTCTTCTTGTACATAAGTCGGCATTGTGACTTTTGTATTTAATTCCAATGCATTTTCTGTGCTTCATCGTCAATACGAAGGTCCAAGGGATACAGTAAACCTGGAGTGAAGCATCGGAATCTATAACTAGTGTCACAGGAATGGTTCAAAACATAGACAGTAAGAAGATACAGTCTTCTTGTACTTAAGTCGGCATTGTGCCTTTTGTATTTAATTCCGATGCAATTTCTGTGTTTCATCGTCAATAAGATGATCAGAGGGATACAGTAACCCTGAAGTGAAGCTTCGGGATCTATAACTAGTGCCACAGAAATGTTTCAAAGCATAGTCAGTAAGAAAAGTCAGTCTTCTTGTACTTAAGTCGGCATTGTGCTAATTGTATTTAATTCCATTGCAATTTCTGTAATTTATCGACAATAAGAAGGTAAGAGGTATACAGTAAACCTGAAGTGAAGCATCGGTATCTATCACTAGTGTGACTGGTATGGCTCAAAGCATTGACATTAGGAAGAGTCAGTCTTCTTGTACTTGAGCCGGCATTGTGCTTTTTGTATTAAATTCCGATGCAGTATCTGTGTTTCATCGTCAATAAGAAGGTCAAAGGGATACAGTAAACCTGAAGTCAAGCATCGGAATCTATAACTAGTGTCACAGGAATGGTTCAAACATAGACAGTAAGAAGAGTCAGTATTCTTGTACTTAAGTCGGCATTGTGATTTTTCAATTTGATTCCGATGCAATATCTGTGTTTCATGGTCAATTAGGAGGTCAGAGGGATACAGTAAACCTGAAGTGAAGCATCGGAATCTATAACTAGTATCACAGGAATGGTTCAAAATTTAGTCAGTAAGAAGAGTCTGTCTTTTTGTACTTAAGTCGGCATTGTGCATTTAGTATTTACTTCCGATGTAATTTCTGTGTTTCATCGTCAATGAGACGGTCCATATGATACAGTAAACCTGAACTGAAGCATCGGAATCTATAACTAGTGTCACAGGAATGGATCAAAACATAGACAGTAAGAAGAGTCTATCTTCTTGTACTTAAGTCGGTATTGTGCCTTTTGTATTTAATTCCGATGCAATTTCTGTGTTTCATCGTCAATAAGGTCAGAGAGATACAGTAAACCTGAAGTGAAGCATCGGAATCTATAACTAGTGTCACAGGAATGGTTCTACACATAGACAGCAGGAAGAGTCAGTCTTCTTGTACTTTAGGCGGCATTTTGCCTTTTGTATTTAATTCCGATGCAATTTCAGTGTTTCATAGTCAATAAGATGGTCCAAGGGATACAGTTAACCTGGAGTGAAGCATCGGAATCTATAACTAGTGTCACAGGAATGGTTCAAAACATAGTCAGTAACAATAGTCAGTCTTTTTGTACTTAAGTCGGCATTGTGCCTTTTGTATTTAATTCCGATGGAATTTGTGTGTTTCATCGTCAATAAGAAGGTCAGAGGGATACATTAAACCTGAAGTGAAGCATCGGAATCTATAACTAGTGTCACAGGAATGGTTCAAAACATAGTCAGTAAGAAGAGTCAGTCTTCATGTACTTAAGTCGGCATTGTGCTTTTTGTATTTAATTCCGATGCAATTTCTGTGTTTCATCGGCAAAAAGGTCAGAGGGATACAGTAAACCTGAAGTGAAGCATCGGAATCTATAACTAGTGTCACAGGAATGGTTCAAATCATAGACAGTACGAAGAGGCAGTCTTCTTGTATTTTAGTCGGCATTGTGCCTTTTATATTTAATTCCGATGCAATTTTTTGTGTTTCATCGTCAATAAGAAGGTCTGATGCATACAGTAAACATGAAGTGAAGCATCGGAATCTATAACTAGTGTCACAGGAATGGTTCAAAACATAGACTGTAGGAAGAGTCAGTCTTCTTGTACTTAAGTCGGCATTGTGGCTTCTGTATTTTATTCCAATGCATTTTCTGTGTTTCATCGTCAATACGAAGGTCCAAGGGATACAGCAAACCTGGAGTGAAGCATCGGAATCTATAACTAGTGTCACAGGAATGGTTCAAAACATAGACAGTAAGAAGATACAGTCTTCTTGTACTTAAGTCGGCATTGTGCCTTTTCTATTTAATTACGATGCAATTTCTGTGTTTCATCGTCAATAAGAAGGTCCAAGGGATACAGTAAACCTGAAGTAAAGCATCGGAATCTATAAGTAGTGTCACAGGAATGGTTCAAAGCATAGTCAGTAAGAAGAGTCGGTCTTCATGTACTTAAGTCGGCATTGTGCTTTTTGTATTTAATTCCGGTGCAATTTCTGTGTTTCATCGTCAATAAGAAGGTCAGAGGGATACAGTAAACCTGAAGTGAATCATAGGATTCTGTAACTAGTGTCACAGGAATGGTCAAATCATAGTCAGTAAGAAGAGTCAGTCTTCTTGTACTTAAGTCGGCATTGTGCTATTTGTATTTAATTCCAATGCAATTTCTGTAATTTATCGACAATAAGAAGGTAAGAGTAATACAGTAAACCTGAAGTGAAGCATCGGTATCTATCACTAGTGTCACTGGTATGGCTCAAAGCATTGACATTAAGAAGAGTCAGTCTTCTTGTACTTGAGCCGGCATTGTGCTTTTTGTACTAAATTCCGATGCAGTATCTGTGTTTCATCGTCAATAAGAAGGTCCAAGGGATACAGTAAACCTGAAGTCAAGCATCGGAATCTATAACTAGTGTCACAGGAATGGTTCAAACATAGACAGTAAGAAGAGTCAGTATTCTTGTACTTAAGCCGGCATTGTGATTTTTCTATTTGATTCCGATGCAATATCTGTGTTTCATGGTCAATAAGGAGGTCAGAGGGATACAGTAAACCTGAAGTGAAGCATCGGAATCTATAACTAGTATCACAGGAATGGTTCAAAACATAGACAGTAAGAAGAGTCTATCTTCTTGTACTTAAGTCGGTATTGTGCCTTTTGTATTTAATTCCGATGCAATTTCTGTGTTTCTTCGTCAATAAGGTCAGAGGGATACAGTAAACCTGAAGTGAAGCATCGGAATCTATAACTAGTGTCACAGGAATGGTTCTACACATAGACAGCAGGAAGAGTCAGTCTTCTTGTACTTTAGGCGGCATTTTGCCTTTTGTATTTAATTCCGATGCAATTTCAGTGTTTCATAGTCAATAAGATGGTCCAAGGGATACAGTTAACCTGGAGTGAAGCATCGGAATCTATAACTAGTGTCAATGGAATGGTTCAAAACATAGACAGTAAGAAGAGTCAGTCTTCTTGTACTTAAGTCGGCATTGTGAATCTTGTATTTAATTCCGGTGCAATTTTGTGCGTTTCATTGTCAATAAGAAGGGCAGAGGGATACAGTAAACCCGGAGGGAAGCATCGGAATCTATAACTTGTGTCACAGGATTGGTTCAAAGCATAGACAGTAGGAAGAGTCAGTCTTCTTGTACTTAAGTCGGCATTGTGCCATTTGTATTTAATTCCGATGCAATTTCTGTGATTCATCGTCAATAAGAAGGTCCAAGGGATACAGTAAACCTGAAGTGAAGCATCGGAATCTATAACTAGTGTCACAGGAATGGTTCAAAACATAGTCAGTAACAATAGTCAGTCTTTTTGTACTTAAGTCGGCATTGTGCCTTTTGTATTTAATTCCGATGGAATTTCTGTGTTTCATCGTCAATAAGAAGGTCAGAGGGATACATTAAACCTGAAGTGAAGCATCGTAATCTATAACTAGTGGCACAGGAATGGTTCAAAGCATAGTCAGTAAGAAAAGTCAGTCTTCTTGTACTTAAGTCGGCATTGTGCTATTTGTATTTAATTCCAATGCAATTTCTGTAATTTATCGACAATAAGAAGGTAAGAGGAATACAGTAAACGTGAAGTGAAGCATCGGTACCTATCACTAGTGTGACTGGTATGGCTCAAAGCATTGACATTAAGAAGAGTCAGTCTTCTTGTACTTGAGCCGGCATTGTGCTTTTTGTATTAAATTCCGATGCAGTATCTGTGTTTCATCGTCAATAAGAAGGTCCAAGGGATACAGTAAACCTGAAGTCAAGCATCGGAATCTATAACTAGTGTCACAGGAATGGTTCAAACATAGACAGTAAGAAGAGTCAGTATTCTTGTACTTAAGTAGGCATTGTGATTTTTCAATTTGATTCCGATGCAATATCTGTGTTTCATGGTCAATAAGGAGGTCAGAGGGATACAGTAAACCTGAAGTGAGGCATCGGAATCTATAACTAGTATCACAGGAATGGTTCAAAACTTAGTCAGTAAGAAGAGTCAGTCTTTTTGTACTTAAGTCGGCATTGTGCATTTAGTATTTTCTTCCGATGTAATTTCTGTGTTTCATCGTCAATGAGAAGGTCCAAATGATACAGTAAACCTGAACTGAAGCTTCGGAATGTGTAACTAGTGTCACAGGAATGGATCAAAACATAGACAGTAAGAAGAGTCTATCTTCTTGTACTTAAGTCGGTATTGTGCCTTTTGTATTTAATTCCGATGCAATTTCTGTGTTTCATCGTCAATAAGGTCAGAGGGATACGGTAAACCTGAAGTGAAGCATCGGAATCTATAACTTGTGTCACAGGAATGGTTCAAAACATAGTCAGTAAGAAGAGTCAGTCTTCATGTACTTAAGTCGGCATTGTGCTTTTTGTATTTAATTCCGATGCAATTTCTGTGTTTCATCGGCAATAAGTTCAGAGGGATACAGTAAACCTGAAGTGAAGCATTGGAATCTATAACTAGTGTCACAGGAATGGTTCAAAACATAGACAGTACGAAGAGGCAGTCTTCTTGTATTTTAGTCGGCATTGTGCCTTTTCTATTTAATTCCGATGCAATTTTTTGTGTTTCATCGTCAATAAGAAGGTCTGATGCATACAGTAAACCTGAAGTGAAGCATCGGAATCTATAACTAGTGTCACAGGAATGGTTCAAAACATAGACTGTAGGAAGAGTCAGTCTTCTTGTACTTAAGTCGGCAGTGTGGCTTTTGTATTTTATTCCAATGCATTTTCTGTGTTTCATCGTCAATACGAAGGTCCAAGGGATACAGCAAACCTGGAGTGAAGCATCGGAATCTATAACTAGTGTCACAGGAATGGTTCAAAACATAGACAGTAAGAAGATACGGTCTTCTGGTACTTAAGTCGGAATTGTGCCCTTTGTATTTAATTCCGATGCAATTACTGTGTTTCATCGTCAATAAGAAGGTCCAAGGGATACTGGAAACATGACGTGAAGCATCGGAATCTATAACTAGTGTCATAGGAATGGTTCAAAACATAGACAATAAGAAGAGTCAGTCTTCTTGTACTTAAGTCGGCATTGTGCCTTTTGTATTTAATTCCGATGCAATTTCTGTGTTTCATCGTCAATAAGATGATCAGAGGGATACAGTAACCCTGAAGTGAAGCTTCGGGATCTATAACTAGTGCCACAGAAATGTTTCAAAGCATAGTCAGTAAGAAAAGTCAGTCTTCTTGTACTTAAGTCGGCATTGTGCTAATTGTATTTAATTCCAATGCAATTTCTGTAATTTATCGACAATAAGAAGGTAAGAGGAATACAGTAAACCTAAAGTGAAGCATCGGTATCTATCACTAGTGTGACTGGTATGGCTCAAAGCATTGACATTAAGAAGAGTCAGTCTTCTTGTACTTGAGCCGGCATTGTGCTTTTTGTATTAAATTCCGATGCAGTATCTGTGTTTCATCGTCAATAAGAAGGTCCAAGGGATACAGTAAACCTGAAGTCAAGCATCGGAATCTATAACTAGTGTCACAGGAATGGTCCAAACATAGACAGTAAGAAGAGTCAGTATTCTTGTACTTAAGTCGGCATTGTGACTTTTCTATTTGATTCCGATGCAATATCTGTGTTTCATGGTCAATAAGGAGGTCAGAGGGATACAGTAAACCTGAAGTGAAGCATCGGAATCTATAACTAGTATCACAGGAATGGTTCAAAATTTAGTCAGTAAGAAGAGTCTGTCTTTTTGTACTTAAGTCGGCATTGTGCATTTAGTATTTACTTCCGATGTAATTTCTGTGTTTCATCGTCAATGAGAAGGTCCAAATGATACAGTAAACCTGAACTGAAGCATCGGAATCTATAACTAGTGTCACAGGAATGGATCAAAACGTAGACAGTAAGAAGAGTCTATCTTCTTGTACTTAAGTCGGTATTGTGCCTTTTGTATTTAATTCCGATGCAATTTCTGTGTTTCATCGTCAATAAGGTCAGAGAGATACAGTAAACCTGAAGTGAAGCATCGGAATCTATAACTAGTGTCACAGGAATGGTACTACACATAGACAGCAGGAAGAGTCAGTCTTCTTGTACTTTAGGCGTCATTTTGCCTTTTGTATTTAATTCCGATGCAATTTCAGTGTGGTCATAGTCAATAAGATGGTCCAAGGGATACAGTTAACCTGGAGTCAAGCATCGGAATCTATAACTAGTGTCAATGGAATGGTTCAAAACATAGACAGGAAGAAGAGTCAGTCTTCTTGTACTTAAGTCGGCATTGTGAATCTTGTATATAATTCCGGTGCCATTTTGTGCGTTTCATTGTCAATAAGAAGGGCAGAGGGATACAGTTAACCCGGAGTGAAGCATCGGAATCTATAACTTGTGTCACAGGATTGGTTCAAAGCATAGACAGTAGGAAGAGTCAGTCTTCTTGTACTTAAGTCGGCATTGTGCCATTTGTATTTAATTCCGATGCAATTTCTGTGATTCATCGTCAATAAGAAGGTCCAAGGGATACAGTAAACCTGAAGTGAAGCATCGGAATCTATAACTAGTGTCACAGGAATGGTTCAAAACATTGTCAGTAACAATAGTCAGTCTTTTTGTACTTAAGTCGGCATTGTGCCTTTTGTATTTAATTCCGATGGAATTTCTGTGTTTCATCGTCAATAAGAAGGTCAGAGGGATACATTAAACCTGAAGTGAAGCATCGGAATCTATAACTAGTGTCACAGGAATGGTTCAAAACATAGTCAGTAAAAAGAGTCAGTCTTCATGTACTTAAGTCGGCATTGTGATTTTTGTATTAAATTCCGATGCAATTTCTGTGTTTCATCGGCAAAAAGGTCAGAGGGATACAGTAAACCTGAAGTGAAGCATCGGAATCTATAACTAGTGTCACAGGAATGGTTCAAAACATAGACAGTACGAAGAGGCAGTCTTCTTGTATTTTAGTCGGCATTGTGCCTTTTATATTAAATTCCGATGCAATTTTTTGTGTTTCATCGTCAATAAGAAGGTCTGATGCATACAGTAAACATGAAGTGAAGCATCGGAATCTATAACTAGTGTCACAGGAATGGTTCAAAACATAGACTGTAGGAAGAGTCAGTCTTCTTGTACTTAAGTCGGCATTGTGGCTTCTAAATTTTATTCCAATGCATTTTCTGTGTTTCATCGTCAATACGAAGGTCCAAGGGATACAGCAAACCTGGAGTGAAGCATCGGAATCTATAACTAGTGTCACAGGAATGGTTCAAATCATAGACAGTAAGAAGATACAGTCTTCTTGTACTTAAGTCGGCATTGTGCCTTTTCTATTTAATTCCGATGCAATTTCTGTGTTTCATCGTCAATAAGAAGGTCCAAGGGATACAGTAAACCTGAAGTCAAGCATCGGAATCTATAACTAGTGTCACAGGAATGGTTCAAACATAGACAGTAAGAAGAGTCAGTATTCTTGTACTTAAGCCGGCATTGTGATTTTTCTATTTGATTCCGATGCAATATCTGTGTTTCATGGTCAATAAGGAGGTCAGAGGGATACAGTAAACCTGAAGTGAAGCATCGGAATCTATAACTAGTATCACAGGAATGGTTCAAAACTTAGTCAGTAAGAAGAGTCAGTCTTTTTGTACTTAAGTCGGCATTGTGCATTCAGTATTTACTTCCGATGTAATTTCTGTGTTTCATCGTCAATGAGAAGGTCCAAAGGATACAGTAAACCTGAACTGAAGCATCGGAATCTATAACTAGTGTCACAGGAATAGATCAAATCATAGACAGTAAGAAGAGTCCATCTTCTTGTACTTAAGTCGGTATTGTGCCTTTTGTATTTAATTCCGATGCAATTTCTGTGTTTCATCGTCAGTAAGGTCAGAGGGATACAGTAAACCTGAAGTGAAGCATCGGAATCTATTACTAGTGTCACAGGAATGGTTCTACACATAGACAGCAGGAAGAGTCAGTCTTCTTGTACTTTAGGCGGCATTTTGCCTTTTGTATTTAATTCCGATGCAATTTCAGTGTTTCATAGTCAATAAGATGGTCCAAGGGATACAGTTAACCTGGAGTGAAGCATCGGAATCTATAGCTAGTGTCAATGGAATGGTTCAAAACATAGACAGTAAGAAGAGTCAGTCTTCTTGTACTTAAGTCGGCATTGTGAATCTTGTATTTAATTCCGGTGCAATTTTGTACGTTTCATTGTCAATAAGAAGGGCAGAGGGATACAGTAAACCCAGAGTGAAGCATCGGAATCTATAACTTGTGTCACAGGATTGGTTCAAAGCATAGACAGTAGGAAGAGTCAGTCTTCTTGTACTTAAGTCGGCATTGTGCTATTTGTATTTAATTCCAATGCAATTTCTGTAATTTATCGACAATAAGAAGGTAAGAGGAATACAGTAAACCTGAAGTGAAGCATCGGTATCTATCACTAGTGTCACTGGTATGGCTCAAAGCATTGACATTAAGAAGAGTCAGTCTTCTTGTACTTGAGCCGGCATTGTGCTTTTTGTATTAAATTCCGATGCAGTATCTGTGTTTCATCGTCAATAAGAAGGTCCAAGGGATACAGTAAACCTGAAGTCAAGCATCGGAATCTATAACTAGTGTCACAGGAATGGTTCAAACATAGACAGTAAGAAGAGTCAGTATTCTTGTACTTAAGTAGGCATTGTGATTTTTCTATTTGATTCCGATGCAATATCTGTGTTTCATGGTCAATAAGGAGGTCAGAGGGATACAGTAAACCTGAAGTGAGGCATCGGAATCTATAACTAGTATCACAGGAATGGTTCAAAACTTAGTCAGTAAGAAGAGTCAGTCTTTTTGTACTTAAGTCGGCATTGTGCATTTAGTATTTACTTCCGATGTAATTTCTGTGTTTCATCGTCAATGAGAAGGTCCAAATGATACAGTAAACCTGAACTGAAGCTTCGGAATGTATAACTAGTGTCACAGGAATGGATCAAAACATAGACAGTAAGAAGAGTCTATCTTCTTGTACTTAAGTCGGTATTGTGCCTTTTGTATTTAATTCCGATGCAATTTCTGTGTTTCATCGTCAATAAGGTCAGAGGGATACGGTAAACCTGAAGTGAAGCATCGGAATCTATAACTAGTGTCACAGGAATGGTTCTACACATAGACAGAAGGAAGAGTCAGTCTTCTTGTACTTTAGGCGGCATTTTGCCTTTTGTATTTAATTCCGATGCAATTTCAGTGTTTCATAGTCAATAAGATGGTCCAAGGGATACAGTTAACCTGGAGTGAAGCATCGGAATCTATAACTAGTGTCAATGGAATGGTTCAAAACATAGACAGTAAGAAGAGTCAGTCTTCTTGTACTTAAGTCGCCATTGTGAATCTTGTATTTAATTCCGGTGCAATTTTGTGCGTTTCATTGTCAATAAGAAGGGCAGAGGGATACAGTAAACCCGGAGTGAAGCATCGGAATCTATAACTTGTGTCACAGGATTGGTTCAAAGCATAGACAGTAGGAAGAGTCAGTCTTCTTGTACTTAAGTCGGCATTGTGCCATTTGTATTTAATTCCGATGCAATTTCTGTGATTCATCGTCAATAAGAAGGTCCAAGGGATACAGTAAACCTGAAGTGAAGCATCGGAATCTATAACTAGTGTCACAGGAATGGTTCAAAACATAGTCAGTAACAATAGTCAGTCTTTTTGTACTTAAGTCGGCATTGTGCCTTTTGTATTTAATTCCGATGGAATTTCTGTGTTTCATCGTCAATAAGAAGGTCAGAGGGGTACATTAAACCTGAAGTGAAGCATCGGAATCTATAACTAGTGTCACAGGAATGGTTCAAAACATAGTCAGTAAGAAGAGTCAGTCTTCATGTACTTAAGTCGGCATTGTGCTTTTTGTGTTTAATTCCGATGCAATTTCTGTGTTTCATCGGCAATAAGGTCAGAGGGATACAGTAAACCTGAAGTGAAGCATCGGAATCTATAACTAGTGTCACAGGAATGGTTCAAAACATAGACAGTACGAAGAGGCAGTCTTCTTGTATTTTAGTCGGCATTGTGCCTTTTCTATTTAATTCCGATGCAATTTTTTGTGTTTCATCGTCAATAAGAAGGTCTGATGCATACAGTAAACCTGAAGTGAAGAATCGGAATCTATAACTAGTGTCACAGGAATGGTTCAAAACATAGACTGTAGGAAGAGTCAGTCTTCTTGTACTTAAGTCGGCATTGTGGCTTTTGTATTTTATTCCAATGCATTTTCTGTGTTTCATCGTCAATACGAAGGTCCAAGGGATACAGCAAACCTGGAGTGAAGCATCGGAATCTATAACTAGTGTCATAGGAATGGTTCAAAACATAGACAGTAAGAAGATACAGTCTTCTTGTACTTAAGTCGGCATTGTGCCTTTTCTATTTAATTCCGATGCAATTTCTGTGTTTCATCGTCAATAAGAAGGTCCAAGAGATACAGTAAACGTGGAGTGTAGCATCGGAATCTATAACTAGTGTCACAGGAATGGTTCAAAACATAGTCAGTAAGAAGAGTCAGTCTTCATGTACTCAAGTCGGCATTGTGCCTTTTCATTTAATTCCGATGCAATTTCTGTGTTTCGTCCTCAATAAGAAGGTCCAAGGGATACAGTAAACCTGAAGTGAAGCATTGGAATCTATAACTAGAGTCACAGGAATGGTTCAAAACATAGTCAGTAAGAAGAGTGAGTCTTCATGTACTTAAGTCGACATTGTGCCTTTTGTATATAAATCCGATGCAATTTCTGTGTTTCATCGTCAATAAGAAGGTCCAAGGGATACAGTAAACCTGAAGAGAAGCATCGGAATCAATAACTAGTGTCACAGGAATGGTTCTAAACATAGTCAGTAAGAAGAGTCAGTCTTCTTGTACTTAAGTCGGCATATTTGCCTAATCTATTTAATACCAATGCAATTTCAGTGTTTCATCGACTATAAGAAGGTCCAAGGGATACAGTAAACCTGAAGTGAAGCATCAGAATCTATAACTAGTGTCAATGGAATGTTTCTAAACATAGACAGTAAGAAGAATCAGTCTTCATGTGCTTAAGTCGGCATTGTGCCTTTTGTATTTAGTTCCGATGCAATTTCTGTGTTTCATCGTGAATACGAAGGTCAGAGGGATATAGTAAACCTGAAGTGAAGCATCGGAATCTATAACTAGTGTCATAGGAATGGTTCCATACAGAGACAGTAAGAAGAGTCAGTCTTCTTGTTCTTAAGTCATCATTGTGCCTTTTCTATTTAATTCCGATGCAATTTCTGTGTTTCATCGTCAATAAGAAGGTCAGAGGGATGCAGTAAACCTGAAGTGAAGCATCGGAATCTGTAACTAGTGTCACAGGAATGGTTCAAAACATAGTCAGCAAGAAGAGTCAGTCTTCTTGTCCTTAAGTCGGCATTGTGCCTTTTGTATTTAATTCCGATGCTACTTCTGTGTTTCATCGTCAATAAGAAGGTCCAAGGGCTACAGTAAACCTGGAGTGAAGCATCGGAATCAGTAACTAGTGTCACAGGAATGGTTCAAAACATAATCAGTAAGAAGAGTCAGTCATCATGTACTTAAGTTGGCATTGTGCCTTTTGTATTTAATTCCGATGCAATTTCTGTGTTTCATCGTCAATAAGATGGTCCAAGGGATACAGTAAACCTGAAGAGAAGCATCGGAATCTATAACTAGTGTCACAGGAATGGTTCTAAACATAGTCAGTAAGAAGAGTCAGTCTTCTTGTACTTAAGTCGGCGTATTTGCCTAATCTATTTAATACCAATGCAATTTCAGTGTTTCATCGACAATAAGATGGTCCAAGGAATACAGTAAACCTGGAGTGAAGCATCGGAATCTTTAACTAGTGTCAATGGAATGGTTCAAAGCATAGACAGTAGGAAGTGTCAGTCTTCATGTACTTAATTCGGCATTGTGCCTTTTGTATTTAATTCCGTTGCAATTTCTGTGTTTCATCGTCAATAAGAAGGTCCAAGGGATACAGTAAACCTGAAGTGAAGCATCGGAATCTATAACTAGTGTCACAGGAATGGTTCAAAACATAGTCAGTAACAAGAGTCAGTCTTTTTGTACTTAAGTCGGCATTGTGCCTTTTGTATTTAATTCCGATGTAATTTCTGTGTTTAATCGTCAATAAGAAGGTCAGAGGGATACAGTAAACCAGAGTGAAGCATCGGAATCTATAAGTAGTGTCAATGGAATGGTTCAAAACATACACAGTAAGAAGAGTCAGTCTTATTGTACTTAAGTCGGCATTGTGCCTTTTGTATTTAATTCCGGTAGCAATTTCTGTGTCTCATCGTCCATAAGAAGGTCAGAGGGATACTGTAAACCTAAAGTGAAGCTTCGGAATCTATAACTAGTGTCACAGGAATGGTTCAAAGCATAGTCAGTAAGAAGAGTCAGTCTTCTTGTCCTTAAGTCGGCATTGTGCCTTTTGTATTTAATTCCGATGCTATTTCTGTGTTTCATCTTCAATAAGAAGGTCCAAGGGCTACAGTAAACCTGGAGTGAAGCATCGGAATCAGTAACTAGTGTCACAGGAATGGTTCAAAACATAGTCAGTAAGAAGAGGTAGCCTTCTTGTACTGAAGTCGGCATATTTGCCTAATCTATTTAATACCGAAGCAATTTCAGTGTTTCATCGACAAGAAGAAGGTTAGAGGTATACAGTAAACCTGAAGTGAGGCATCTGAATCTATTACTAGTGTCACAGGAATGGTTCAAAACATAGACTTTGGGAAGAGTCAGTCCTCTTGTACTTAAGTCGGCATTGTGCTTTTGTATTTAATTCCGATGCAATTTCTGTGTTTCATCGTCAATAAGAAGGTCAGAGGGATGCAGTAAACCTGAAGTGAAGCATCAGAATCTATAACTAGTGTCACAGGAATGATTCAAAACATAGACAGTAGGAAGAGTCAGTGTTCTTGTATTTAAGTCGGCATTGTGCCTTTTCTATTTAATTCCGATGCAATTTCTGTGTTTCATCGTCAATTCGAAGGTCAGATGCATACAGTAAACCTGAAGTGAAGCATCGGAATCTATAACTAGTGTCACAGGAATGGTTCAAAGCATAGACAGTAGGAAGAGTCAGTCCTCTTGTACTTAAGTCGGCATTGTGCCTTTTGTATTTAATTCCGATGCATTTTCTGTGTTTCATCGTCAATACGAAGGTCCAAGGGATACAGTAAACCTGGAGTGAAGCATCGGAATCTATAACTAGTGTCACAGGAATGGTTCAAAGCATAGACAGTAAGAAGATACAGTCTTCTTGTACTTAAGTCGGCATTGTGTTTTCTATTTAATTCCGATGCAATTTCTGTGTTTCATCGTCAATAAGAAGGTCCAAGGGATACAGTAAACCTGAAGTAAAGCATCGGAATCTATAAGTAGTGTCACAGGAATGGTTCAAAGCATAGTCAGTAAGAAGAGTCGGTCTTCATGTACTTAAGTCGGCATTGTGCATTTTGTATTTAATTCCGGTGCAATTTCTGTGTTTCATCGTCAATAAGAAGCTCAGAGGGATACAGTAAACCTGAAGTGAATCATAGGATTCTGTAACTAGTGTCACATGAATGGTTCAAAACATAGTCAGTATGTAGAGTCAGTCTTCTTGTACTTAAGTCGGCATTGTGCCTTTTCTATTTAATTCCGATGCAATTACTGTGTTTCATCGTCAATAAGAAGGTCCAAGGGATACTGGAAACATGACGTGAAGCATCGGAATCTATAACTAGTGTCATAGGAATGGTTCAAAACATAGACAGTAAGAAGTGTCAGTCTTCTTGTACTTAAGTCGGCATTGTGCCTTTTGTATTTAATTCCGATGCAATTTCTGTGTTTCATCGTCAATAAGATGATCAGAGGGATACAGTAACCCTGAAGTGAAGCATCGGGATCTATAACTAGTGCCACAGAAATGGTTCAAAGCATAGTCAGTAAGAAAAGTCAGTCTTCTTGTACTTAAGTCGGCATTGTGCTATTTGTATTTAATTCCAATGCAATTTCTGTAATTTATCGACAATAAGAAGGTAAGAGGAATACAGTAAACCTGAAGTGAAGCATCGGTATCTATCACTAGTGTCACTGGTATGGCTCAAAGCATTGACATTAAGAAGAGTCAGTCTTCTTGTACTTGAGCCGTCATTGTGCTTTTTGTATTAAATTCCGATGCAGTATCTGTGTTTCATCGTCAATAAGAAGGTCCAAGGGATACAGTAAACCTGAAGTCAAGCATCGGAATCTATAACGAGTGTCACAGGAATGGTTCAAAACATAGTCAGTAAGAAGAGTCAGTCTTCTTGTCCATAAGTAGGCATTGTGCCTTTTGTATTTAATTCCGATGCTATTTCTGTGTTTCATCGTCAATAAGAAGGTCCAAGTGCTACAGTAAACCTGGAGTGAAGCATCGGAATCAGTAACTAGTGTCTCAGGAATGGTTCAAATTATAGACTGTAGGAAGAGTCAGTCTTCTTGTACTTAAGTCGGCATTGTGACTTTTGTATTTAATTCCAATGCATTTTCTGTGCTTCATCGTCAATACGAAGGTCCAAGGGATACAGTAAACGTGGAGTGAAGCATCGGAATCTATAACTAGTGTCACAGGAATGGTTCAAAACATAGACAGTAAGAAGATACAGTCTTCTTATACTTAAGTCGGCATTGTGTCTTTTGATTTAATTCCGATGCAATTTCTGTGTTTCATCGTCAATAAGAAGGTCCAAGGGATACAGTAAACCTGAAGTGAAGCATCGGAATCTATAACTAGTGTCACAGGAATGGTTCAAAACATAGTCAGTAAGAAGAGTCAGTCTTTTTGTACTTAAGTCGGCATTGTGCCTTTTGTATTTAATTCCGATGTAATTTCTGTGTTTCATCGTCAATAAGAAGGTCAGAGGGATACAGTAAACCAGAGTGAAGCATCGGAATCTATAAGTAGTGTCAATGGAATGGTTCAAAACATACACAGTAAGAAGAGTCAGTCTTCTTGTACTTAAGTCGGCATTGTGCCTTTTGTATTTAATTCCGCTGCAATTTCTGTGTCTCATCGTCCATAAGAAGGTCAGAGGGATACTGTAAAGCTAAAGTGAAGCTTCGGAATCTATAACTAGTGTCACAGGAATGGTTCAAAACATAGTCAGTAAGAAGAGTCAGTCTTCTTGTCCTTAAGTCGGCATTGTGCCTTTTGTATTTAATTCCGATGCAATTTCTGTGTTTCATCGTCAATAAGATGATCAGAGGGATACAGTAACCCTGAAGTGAAGCTTCGGGATCTATAACTAGTGCCACAGAAATGGTTCAAAGCATAGTCAGTAAGAAAAGTCAGTCTTCTTGTACTTAAGTCGGCATTGTGCTATTTGTATTTAATTCCAATGCAATTTCTGTAATTTATCGACAATAAGAAGGTAAGAGGAATACAGTAAACCTGAAGTGAAGCATCGGTATCTATCACTAGTGTGACTGGTATGGCTCAAAGCATTGACATTAAGAAGAGTCAGTCTTCTTGTACTTGAGCCGGCATTGTGCTTTTTGTATTAAATTCCGATGCAGTATCTGTGTTTCATCGTCAATAAGACGGTCCAAGGGATACAGTAAACCTGAAGTCAAGCATCGGAATCTATAACTAGTGTCACAGGAATGGTTCAAACATAGACAGTAAGAAGAGTCTGTATTCTTGTACTTAAGTCGGCATTGTGATTTTTCTATTTGATTCCGATGCAATATCTGTGTTTCATGGTCAATAAGGAGGTCAGAGGGATACAGTAAACCTGAAGTGAAGCATCGGAATCTATGACTAGTATCACAGGAATGGTTCAAAACTTAGTCAGTAAGAAGAGTCAGTCTTCTTGTACTTAAGTCGGCATTGTGCATTTAGTATTTACTTCCGATGTAATTTCTGTGTTTCATCGTCAATGAGAAGGTCCAAATGATACAGTAAACCTGAACTGAAGCATCGGAATCTATAACTAGTGTCACAGGAATGGATCAAAACATAGACAGTAAGAAGAGTCTATCTTCTTGTACTTAAGTCGGTATTGTGCCTTTTGTATTTAATTCCGATGCAATTTCTGTGTTTCATCGTCAATAAGGTCAGAGGGATACAGTAAACCTGAGGTGAAGCATCGGAATCTATAACTAGTGTCACAGGAATGGTACTACACATAGACAGCAGGAAGAGTCAGTCTTCTTGTACTTTAGGCGGCATTTTGCCTTTTGTATTTAATTCCGATGCAATTTCAGTGTGGTCATAGTCAATAAGATGGTCCAAGGGATACAGTTAACCTGGAGTGAAGCATCGGAATCTATAACTAGTGTCAATGGAATGGTTCAAAACATAGACAGTAAGAAGAGTCAGTCTTCTTGTACTTAAGTCGGCATTGTGAATCTTGTGTTTAATTCCGGTGCAATTTTGTGCGTTTCATTGTCAATAAGAAGGGCAGAGGGATACAGTAAACCCGGAGTGAAGCATCGGAATCTATAACTTGTGTCACAGGATTGGTTCAAAGCATAGACAGTAGGAAGAGTCAGTCTTCTTGTACTTAAGTCGGCATTGTGCCATTTGTATTTAATTCTGATGCAATTTCTGTGATTCATCGTCAATAAGAAGGTCCAAGGGATACAGTAAACCTGAAGTGAAGCATCGGAATCTATAACTAGTGTCACAGGAATGGTTCAAAACATAGTCAGTAACAATAGTCAGTCTTTTTGTGCTTAAGTCGGCATTGTGCCTTTTGTATTTAATTCAGATGGAATTTCTTTGTTTCATCGTCATAAGAAGGTCAGAGGGATACATTAAACCTGAAGTGAAGCATCGGAATCTATAACTAGTGTCACAGGAATGGTTCAAAACATAGACAGTAGGAAGAGTCAGTCTTCTTGTACTTAAGTCGGCATTGTGCCTTTTGTATTTAATTCCGATGCATTTTCTGTGTTTCATCGTCAATAAGAAGGTCCAAGGGATACAGTAAACCTGGAGTGAAGCATCGGAATCTATAACTAGTGTCACAGGAATGGTCCAAAACATAGACAGTAAGAAGATACAGTCTTCTTGTACTTAAGTCGGCATTGTGCCTTTTGTATTTAATTCCGGTGCAATTTCTGTGTTTCATCGTCAATAAGAAGGTCAGAGGGATCAGTAAACCTGAAGTGAATCATAGGATTCTGTAACTAGTGTCACAGGAATGGTTCAAAACATAGTCAGTAAGAAGAGTCATTCTTCTTGTACTTAAGTCGGCATTGTGCCTTTTGTATTTAATTCCGATGCAATTTCTGTGTTTCATCGTCAATAAGAAGGTCCAAGGGATACTGTAAACATGACGTGAAGCATCGGAATCTATAACTAGTGTCATAGGAATGGTTCAAAACATAGACAGTAAGAAGAGTCAGTCTTCTTGTACTTAAGTCGGCATTGTGCTATTTGTATTTAATTCCAATGCAATTTCTGTAATTTATCGACAATAAGAAGGTAAGAGGAATACAGTAAACCTGAAGTGAAGAATCGGTATCTATAACTAGTGTCACTGGTATGGTTCAAAGCATAGTCAGTAAGAAAAGTCAGTCTTCTTGTACTTGAGCCGGCATTGTGCTTTTTGTATTAAATTCCGATGCAGTATCTGTGTTTCATCGTCAATAAGAAGGTCCAAGGGATACAGTAAACCTGAAGTCATGCATCGGAATCTATAACTAGTGTCACAGGAATGGTTCAAACATAGACATTAAGAAGGGTCAGTATTCTTGTACTTAAGTCGGCATTGTGATTTTTCTATTTGATTCCGATGCAATATCTGTGTTTCATCGTCAATAAGGAGGTCAGAGGGATGCAGTAAACCTGAAGTGAAGCATCGGAATCTATAACTAGTGTCACAGGAATGGTTCAAAATTTAGTCAGTAAGAAGAGTCAGTCTTTTTGTACTTAAGTCGGCATTGTGCATTTAGTATTTACTTCCGATGTAATTTCTGTGTGTCATCGTCAATGAGAAGGTCCACATGATACAGTAAACCTGAACTGAAGCATCGGAATCTATAACTAGTGTCACAGGAATGGATCAAAACATAGACAGTAAGAAGAGTCTATCTTCTTGTACTTAAGTCGGTATTGTGCCTTTTGTATTTAATTCCGATGCAATTACTGTGTTTCATCGTCAATAAGGTCAGAGGGATACAGTAAACCTGAAGTGAAGCATCGGAATCTATAACTAGTGTCACAGGAATGGTTCTACACATAGACAGTAGGAAGAGTCAGTCTTCTTGTACTTTAGGCGGCATTTTGCCTTTTGTATTTAATTCCGATGCAATTTCAGTGTTTCATAGTCAATAAGATGGTCCAAGGGATAGAGTTAACCTGGAGTGAAGCATCGGAATCTATAACTAGTGTCAGTGGAATGGTTCAAAACATAGACAGTAAGAAGAGTCAGTCTTCTTGTACTTAAGTCGGCATTGTGAATCTTGTATTTAATTCCGTTGCAATTTTGTGCGTTTCATTGTCAATAAGAAGGGCAGAGGGATACAGTAAACCCGGAGTGAAGCATCGGAATCTATAACTTGTGTCACAGGATTGGTTCAAAGCATAGACAGTAGGAAGAGTCAGTCTTCTTATATTTAAGTCGGCATTGTGCCTTTTCTATTTAATTCCGATGCAATTTTTTGTGTTTCATCGTCAATAAGAAGGTCAGATGCATACAGTAAACCTGAAGTGAAGCATCGGAATCTATAACTAGTGTCACAGGAATGGTTCAAAACATAGACTGTAGGAAGAGTCAGTCGCCTTGTACTTAAGTCGGCATTGTGACTTTTGTATTTAATTCCAATGCATTTTCTGTGTTTTATCGTCAATACGAAGGTCCAAGGGATACAGTAAACCTGGAGTGAAGCATCGGAATCTATAACTAGTGTCACAGGAATGGTTCAAAACATAGACAGTAAGAAGATACAGTCTTCTTGTACTAAAGTCGGCATTGTGCCTTTTCTATTTAATTCCGATGCAATTTCTGTGTTTCATCGTCAATAAGAAGGTGCAAGAGATACAGTAAACGTGGAGTGTAGCATCGGAATCTATAACTAGTGTCACAGGAATGGTTCAAAACATAGTCAGTAAGAAGAGTCAGTCTTCATGTACTTAAGTCGGCATTGTGCCTTTTGATTTAATTCCGATGCAATTTCTGTGCTTCGTCGTCAATAAGAAGGTCCAAGGAATACAGTAAACCTGAAGTGAAGCATCGGAATCTATAACTAGTGTCACAGGAATGGTTCAAAACATAGTCAGTAAGAAGAGTCAGTCTTCATGTACTTAAGTCGACATTGTGCCTTTTGTATATAATTCCGATGCAATTTCTGTGTTTCATCGTCAATAAGAAGGTCCAAGGGATACAGTAAACCTGAAAAGAAGCATCGGAATCTATAACTAGTGTCACAGGAATGGTTCTAAACATAGTCAGTAAGAAGAGTCAGTCTTCTTGTACTTAAGTCGGCATATTTGCCTAAACTATTTAATACCAATGCAATTTCAGTGTTTCATCGACAATAAGAAGGTCCAAGGGATACAGTAAACCTAAAGTGAAGCATCGGAATCTTTAAATTAGTGTCAATGGAATGGTTCAAAGCATAGACAGTTAGAAGTGTCAGTCCTCATGTACTTAATTCGGCATTGTGCCTCTTGTATTTAATTCCGACCCAATTTCTGTGTTTCATCGTCAATAAGAAGGTCCAAGGGATACAGCAAACCTGAAGTGAAACATCGGAATCTGTAACTAGTGTCAATGGAATGTTTCTAAACATAGACAGTAAGAAGAATCAGTCTTCATGTGCTTAAGTCGGCATTGTGCCATTTGTATTTAGTTCCGATGCAATTTCTGTGTTTCATCGTGAATTAGAAGGTCAGAGGGATATAGTAAACCTGAAGTGAAGCATCGGAATCTATAACTAGTGTCACAGGAATGGTTCAAAACATAGTCAGTAAGAAGAGTCAGTCTTCTTGTCCATAAGTCGGCATTGTGCCTTTTGTATTTATTCCGATGCAATTTCTGTGTTTCATCGTGAGTAAGAAGGTCAGAGGGATACAGTAAACCTGAAGTGAAGCATCGGAATCTATAACTAGTGTCATAGGAATGGTTCCAAACATATACAGGAAGAAGAGTCAGTCTTCTTGTTCTTAAGTCATCATTGTGCCTTTTCTATTTAATTCCGATGCAATTTCTGTGTTTCATCGTCAATAAGAAGGTCAGAGTGATGCAGTAAACCTGAAGTGAAGCATCGGAATCTGTAACTAGTGTCACAGTTATGGTTCAAAACATAGTCAGTAACAAGAGTCAGTCTTTTTGTACTTAAGTCGGCATTGTGCCTTTTGTATTTAATTCCGATGTAATTTCTGTGTTTCATCGTCAATAAGAAGGTCAGAGGGATACTGTAAACCAGAGTGAAGCATCGGAAAATATAAGTAGTGTCAATGGAATTGTTCAAAACATACACAGTAAGAAGAGTCAGTCTTCTTGTACTTAAGTCGGCATTGTGACTTTTGTATTTAATACCAAGGCATTTTCTGTGCTTCATCGTCAATACGAAGGTCCAAGGGATTGAGTAAACCTGGAGTGAAGCATCGTAATCTATAACTAGTGTCACAGGAATGGTTCAAAACATAGACAGTAAGAAGATACAGTCTTCATGTACTTAAGTCGGCATTGTGCCTTTTGATTTAATTCCGATGCAATTTCTCTGTTTCATCGTCAATAAGAAGGTCCAAGGGATACAGTAAACCTGAAGTGAAGCATCGGAATCTATAACTAGTGTCACAGGAATGGTTCAAAACATAGTCAGTAAGAAGAGTCAGTCTCCATGTACTTAAGTCGGCATTGTGCCTTTTGTATTTAATTCCGATGCAATTTCTGTGTTTCATCGTCAATAAGAAGGTCCAAGGGACACAGTAAACCTGAAGAGAAGCATCGGAATCTATAACTAGTGTCACAGGAATGGTTCTAAACATAGTCAGTAAGAAGAGTCAGTCTTCTTGTACTTAAGTCGGCATATTTGCCTAATCTATTTAATACCAATGCAATTTCAGTGTTTCATCGACAATAAGAAGGTCCAAGGGATATAGTAAACCTGGAGTGAAGCATCGGAATCTTTAACTAGTGTCAATGGAATGGTGCAAAGCATAGACAGTAAGACGAGTCAGTCTTCATGTACTTAATTCGGCATTGAGCCTTTTGTATTTAATTCCGATGCAATTTCTGTGTTTCATCGTCAATATAAAGGTCCAAGGGATACAGTAAACCTGGAGTGAAGCATCGGAATCTATAACTAGTGTCACAGGAATGGTTCAAAGCATAGACAGTAAGAAGATACAGTCTTCTTGTACTTAAGTCGGCCATGTGCCTTTTCTATTTAATTCCGATGCAATTTCTGTGTTTCATCGTCAATACGAAGGTCAGATGCATACAGTAAACCTGAAGTGAAGCATCGGAATCTTTAACTAGTGTCACAGGAATGGTTCAAAACATAGACAGTAGGAAGAGTCAGTCTTCTTGTACTTAAGTCGGCATTGTGCCTTTTGTATTTAATTCCGATGCATTTTCTGTGTTTCATCGTCAATACGAAGGTCCAAGGGATACAGTAAACCTGGAGTGAAGCATCGGAATCTATAACTAGTGTCACAGGAATGGTTCAAAGCATAGACAGTAAGAAGATACAGTCTTCTTGTACTTAAGTCGGCATTGTGCCTTTTCCATTTAATTCCGATGCAATTTCTGTGTTTCATCGTCTATAAGAAGGTCCAAGGGATACAGTAAACCTGAAGTAAAGCATTGGAATCTATAAGTAGTGTCACAGGAATGGTTCAAAGCATAGTCAGTAAGAAGAGTCGGTCTTCATGTACTTAAGTCGGCATTGTGCCTTTTGTATTTAATTCCGGTGCAATTTCTGTGTTTCATCGTCAATAAGAAGGTCAGTGGGATACAGTAAACCTGAAGTGAATCATAGGATTCTGTAACTAGTGTCACAGGAATGGTTCAAAACATAGTCAGTAAGAAGAGTCAGTCTTCTTGTACTTAAGTCGGCATTGTGCCTTTTGTATTTAATTCCGATGCAATTTCTGTGTTTCATCGTCAATAAGAAGGTCCAAGGGATACTGTAAACATGACGTGAAGCATCGAAATCTATAACTAGTGTCATCGGAATGGTTCAAAACATAGACAGTAAGAAGAGTCAGTCTTCTTGTACTTAAGTCGGCATTGTGCCTTTTGTATTTAATTCCGATGCAATTTCTGTGTTTCATCGTCAATAAGATGATCAGAGGGATACAGTAACCCTGAAGTGAAGCATCGGGATCTATAACTAGTGCCACAGAAATGGTTCAAAGCATAGTTAGTAAGAAAAGTCAGTCTTCTTGTACTTAAGTCGGCATTGTGCTATTTGTATTTAATTCCAATGCAATTCCTGTAATTTATCGACAATAAGAAGGTAAGAGGAATACAGTAAACCTGAAGTAAAGCATCGGAATCTATAACTAGTGTCACAGGAATGGTTCTACACATAGACAGTAGGAAGAGTCAGTCTTCTTGTACTTTAGGCGGCATTTTGCCTTTTGTATTTAATTCCGATGCAATTTCACTGTTTCATAGTCAATAAGATGGTCCAAGGGATACAGTTAACCTGGAGTGAAGCATCGGAATCTATAACTAGTGTCAATGGAATGGTTCAAAACATAGACAGTAAGAAGAGTCAGTCTTCTTGTACCTAAGTCGGCATGGTGAATCTTGTATTTAATTCCGGTGCAATTTTGTGCGTTTCATTGTCAATAAGAAGGGCAGAGGGATACAGTAAACCCGGAGGGAAGCATCGGAATCTATAACTTGTGTCACAGGATTGGTTCAAAGCATAGACAGTAGGAAGAGTCAGTCTTCTTGTACTTAAGTCGGCATTGTGCCATTTGTATTTAATTCCGATGCAATTTCTGTGATTCATCGTCAATAAGAAGGTCCAAGGGATACAGTAAACCTGAAGTGAATCATCGGAATCTACAACTAGTGTCACAGGAATGGTACAAATCTTAGACTGTAAGAAGAGTCAGTCTTCTTGTACTTATGTCGGCATTGTGCATTTTCTATTTAATTCCGATGCAGTTTCTGTGTTTCTTCGTCAATAAGAGGGTCAGAGGGATACAGTAAACCTGAAGTGAAGCATCGGAGTCTATAACTAGTGTCACAGGAATGGCTCAAAACATAGTCTGTAAGAAGAGTCAATCTTCCTGTCCTTAAGTCGGCATTGTGCGTTTTGTATTTAATTCCGATGCAATTCCTGTGTTTCATCGTCAATTAGAAGGTTCAAGGGATAGAGTAAACCTGAAGAGAAGCATCGGAATCTATAACTAGTGTCACAGGAATGGTTCAAAGCATAGTCAGTAAGAAGAGTCAGTCTTCATGTACTTAAGTCGGCATTGTGCCTTTTGTATTTAATTCCGATGCAATTTCAGTGTTTCATCGTCAATAAGAAGGTCAGAGGGATACAGTAAACCTAAAGTGAAGCACCGGAATCTATAACTCGTGTCACAGGAATGGTTCAAAGCATAGTCAGTAAGAAGAGTCAGTCTTCTTGTCCTTAAGTCGGCATTGTGCATTTAGTATTTAATTCCGATGCTATTTCTGTGTTTCATCGTCAATAAGAAGGTCCAAGGGATACAGTAAACCTGAAGTGAAGCATCGTAATCTATAACTAGTGTCACAGGAATGGTTCAAAACATAGACAGTAAGAAGAGTCAGTCTTCTTGTACCTAAGTCGACATTGTGCCGCTTGTAATTAATTCCGATGCAATGACTGTGTTTCATCGTCAATAAGAAGGTCAGAGGGATACAGTAACCCTGAAGTGAAGCATCGGAATCTATAACTAGTGTCACAGAATTGGTTCAAAACATAGTCAGTAAGAAGGGTCACTCCTCTTGTACTTAAGTCGGCAATGTGCCTTTTGTATTTAATTCCGATGCCATTTCTGTGTTTCATCGTCAATAAGAAAGTCGGAGGGATACAGTAAACATGAGGTCAAGCCTCGGAATCTATACTTAGTGTCAAAGGGATGGTTCAAATCATAGACAGTAAGAAGGGTCAGTCTTCTTGTACTTATGTCGGCATTGTGCATTTTCTATTTTATTCCGATGCAATTTATGTGTTTCATCGTCAATAAGAAGGTCGGAGGGATACAGTAAACCTGAAGTGAATCATCGGAATCTATAACTAATGTCAAAGGAATGGTTCAAAACATAGTCAGTAAGAAGAGTCAGCCTTCTTCTCCTTAAGTCGGCAAATTTGCTTTTTGTATTTAATTCCTATGCACTTTCTGTGTTTCATCGTCAATAAGAAGGTCCAAGGGATACAGTAAACCTGGAGTGAAGCATGGGAATCTATAACTAGTGTCACAGAAATGTTTCAAAACACAGACAGTAAGAAGTGTCAGTCTTCATGTACCTAAGTCGGCATTGTGCCTTTTGTTTTTAATTCCGATTCAATTTCTGTGTTTCATCGTCAATAAGATGGTCCAAGGGATACAGTAAACCTGGAGTGAAGCATCGGAATCTATAACTAGTGTCAATGGAATGGCTCAAAACATAGACGGTAGGGAGAGTCTGTCTTCTTGTACTAAAGTCGGCATTGTGCCATTTGTATTTAATTCCGGTGCAATTTCTGTGTTTCATCGTCAATAGGAAGGTCAGAGGGACACAGTAAACCTGAAGTGAAGCATTGGAATCTATAACTAGTGTCACTGGAATGGTACAAAACATGGTCAGTAAGAAGAGTCAGTCTTCTTGTCCTTAAGTCGGCCTTGCGCTTTTTTTGTATTTAATTCCAATGCAATTTCTGTGTTTCATCGTCAATAAGAAGGTCCAAGGGATACAGTAAACCTGGAGTGAAGCATCGGAATCTATAACTTGTGTCACAGGAATGGTTCAAAACATAGACAGTACCTAAGTCGGCATTGTGCCTTTTGTATTTAATTCCGATGCAAATTCTGTTTTTCATCGTCAATAAGAAGGTTCAAGGGATAGAGTAAACCTGAAGTGAAGCATCGGAATCTATAACTAGTGTCACAGGAATGGTTCAAATCATAGACAGTAAGAAGAGTCAGTCATCATGTACTTAAGTCGGCATTGTGCCTTTTGTATTTAATTCCGATGCAATTTCTGTGTTTCATCGTTAATAAGAAGGTCCAAGGGATACAGTAAACCTGAAGTGAAGCATCGCAATCTATAACTAGTGTCACAGGAATGGTTCAAATCTGAGTCAGTAAAAAGAGTCAGTCATCTTGTACTTAAGTCGGCATTGTGTCTTTTCTATTTAATTCCGATGCAATTTCAGTGTTTCATCGTCAATAAGAAGGTCCGAGGGATACTGTAAACCTGGAGTGAATCATCGGATTCCATAACTAGTGTCAATGGAATGGTTCAAAACAGAGACAGTAGGAAGAGTCAGTCTTCTTGTACTTAAGTCGGCATTGTGCCTTTTGTATTTAATTCCGGTGCAATTTCTGTGTTTCATCGTCAATAGGAAGGTCAGAGGGATACAGTAAACCTAAAGTGAAGCATCGGAATCTATAACTAGTGTCACTGGAATGGTTGAAAACATAGTCAGTAAGAAGAGTCAGTCTTCTTGTCCATAAGTCGGCCTTGTGCCTTTTGTATTTAATTCCAATGCAATTTCTATGTTTAATCGTCAATAAGAAGGTCCAAGGGATACAGTAATCCTGGAGTGAAGCATCGGAATCTATAACTAGTGGCACAGGAATGGTTCAAAACATAGACAGTAAGAAGTGTCAGTCTTCATGTACCTAAGTCGGCATTGTGCATTTTATTTTTAATTCCGATTCAATTTCTGTGTTTCATCGTCAATAAGAAGGTTCAGGGGATACAGTAAACCTGAAGTGAAGCATCGGTATTTATAACTAGTGTCTCAGGAATGGTTCAAAACGTAGTCAGTGAGAAGAGTCAGTCATCATGTACTTAAGTCGGCATTGTGTCTTTTCTATTTAATTCCGATGCAATTTCAGTGTTTCATCGTCAATAAGAAGGTCCAAGGGATACAGTAAACCTGGAGTGAAGCATCGGAATCTATAACTAGTGTCACAGGAATGGTTCAAAACATAGACAGAAAGAAGAGTCAGTCTTCATGCACCTAAATCGGCATTGTGCCTTTTGTATTTAATTCCGATGCAAATATCTGTTTTTCATCGTCAATAAGAAGGTTCAAGGGATAGAGTAAACCTGAAGTGAAGCATCGGAATCTATAACTAGTGTCACAGGAATGGTTCAAAACATAGGCAGTAAGAAGAGTCAGTCTTCATGTACTTAAGTCGGCATTGTGCCTTTTGTATTTAATTCCGATGCAATTTCTGTGTTTCATCGTTAATAAGAAGGTCCAAGGGATACAGTAAACCTGAAGTGAAGCATCGCAATCTATAACTAGTGTCACAGGAATGGTTCAAATCTGAGTCAGTAAAAAGAGTCAGTCATCTTGTACTTAAGTCGGCATTGTGTCTTTTCTATTTAATTCCGATGCAATTTCAGTGTTTCATCGTCAATAAGAAGGTGCGAGGTATACTGTAAACCTGGAGTGAAGCATCGGATTACATAACTAGTGTCAATGGAATGGTTCAAAACATAGACAGTAGGAAAAGTCAGTCTTCTTGTACTTAGGTCGGCATTGTGCCTTTTGTATTTAATTCCGGTGCAATTTCTGTGTTTCATCGTCAATAGGAAGGTCAGAGGGATACAGTAAACCTGAAGTGAAGCATCGGAATCTATAACTAGTGTCACTGGAATGGTTAAAACATAGTCAGTAAGAAGAGTCAGTCTTCTTGTCGTTAAGTCGGCATTGCGCCTTTTGTATTTAATTCCAATGCAATTTCTATGTTTAATCGTCAATAAGAAGGTCCAAGGGATACAGTAATCCTGGAGTGAAGCATCGGAATCTATAACTAGTGGCACAGGAATGGTTCAAAACATAGACAGTACCTTAGTCGGCATTGTGCCTTTTGTATTTAATTCCGGTGCAATTTCTGTGTTTCATCGTCAATAGGAAGGTCAGAGGGATACAGTAAACCTGAAGTGAAGCATCGGAATCTATAACTAGTGTCACTGGAATGGTTAAAACATAGTCAGTAAGAAGAGTCAGTCTTCTTGTCCTTAAGTCGGCCTTGCGCCTTTTGCATTTAATTCCAATGCAATTTCTGTGTTTCATCGTCAATAAGAAGGTCCAAGGGATACAGGAAACCTGATGTGAAGCATATGAATCTATAACTAGTGTCACAGGAATGGTTGAAATCATAGACAGTAAGAAGGGTCAGTCTTCTTGTACTTATGTCGGCATTGTGCATTTTCTATTTTATTCCGATGCAATTTATGTGTTTCATCGTTAATAAGAAGGTCGGAGGGATACAGTAAACCTGAAGTGAAGCATCGGAATCTATAACTAATGTCAAAGGAATGGTTCAAAACATAGTCAGTAAGAAGAGTCAGTCTTCTTCTCCTTAAGTCAGCAAATTTGCTTTTTGTTTTTAATTCCTAAGCACTTTCTGTGTTTCATCGTCAATAAGAAGGTCCAAGGGATACACTAAACCGGAGTGAAGAATGGGAATCTATAACTAGTGTCACAGAAATGGTTCAAAACATAGACAGTAAGAAGTGTCAGTCTTAATGTACCTAAGTCGGCATTGTGCCCTTTGTTTTTAATTCCGATTCAATTTCTGTGTTTCATCGTCAATAAGAAGGTTCAGGGGATACAGTAAACCTGAAGTGAAGCATCGGTATTTATAACTAGTGTCTCAGGAATGGTTCAAAACATAGTCAGTGAGAAGAGTCAGTCTTCATGTACTTAAGTCGGCATTGTGCCTTTTGTATTTAATTCCGATGCAATTTCTGCGTTTCATCGTTAATAAGAAGGTCCAAGGGATACAGGAAACCTGAAGTGAAGCATCGCAATCTATAACTAGTGTCACAGGAATGGTTCAAAACATAGTCAGTAAGAAGAGTCAGTCTTCTTGCACTTAAGTCGGCATTGTGTCTTTTCTATTTAATTCTGATGCTATTTCAGTGTTTCATCGTCAATAAGAAGGTCCAAGGGATACAGTAAACCTGGAGTGAAGTATCGGAATCTATAACTAGTGTCAATGGAATGGCTCAAAACATAGACAGTAGGGAGAGTCAGTCTTCTTGTACTAAAGTCGGCATTGTGCCTTTTGTATTTAATTCCGGTGCAATTCCTGTGTTTCATCGTCAATAGGAAGGTCAGAGGGACACAGTAAACCTGAAGTGAAGCATTGGAATCTATAACTAGTGTCACTGGAATGGTACAAAACATGGTCAGTAAGAAGAGTCAGTCTTCTTGTCCTTAAGTCGGCCTTGCGCTTTTTTTGTATTTAATTCCAATGCAATTTCAGTGTTTCATCGTCAATAAGAAGGTCCAAGGGATACAGTAAACCTGGAGTGAAGTATCGTAATCTATAACTAGTGTCAATGGAATGGCTCAAAACATAGACAGTAGGGAGAGTCAGTCTTCTTGTACTAAAGTCGGCATTGTGCCTTTTGTATTTAATTCCGGTGCAATTTCTGTGTTTCATCGTCAATAGGAAGGTCAGAGGGACACAGTAAACCTGAAGTGAAGCATTGGAATCTATAACTAGTGTCACTGGAATGGTACAAAACATGGTCAGTAAGAAGAGTCAGTCTTCTTGTCCTTAAGCCGGCCTTGCGCTTTTTTTGTATTTAATTCCGATGCATTTTCTGTGTTTCATCGTCAATAAGAAGGTCCAAGGGATACAGTAAACCTGGAGTGAAGCATCGGTATCTACAACTAGTGTCACAGGAATGGTTCAAAACATAGTCAGTAAGAAGAGTCAGTCTTCTTGTACTTAAGTCGGCATTGTGCCTTTTGTATTTAATTCCGGTGCAATTTCTGTGTTTCATCGTCAATAAGAAGATCAGAGCGATACAGTAAACCTAAAGTGAAGCACCGGAATCTATAACTATTGTCTAAGGAATGGTTCAAAGCATAGTCAGTAAGAAGAGTCAGTCTTCTTGACCTTAAGTCGGCATTGTGCCTTTGTATTTAATTCCGATGCATTTTCTGTGTTTCATCGTCAATAAGAAGGTCCAAGGGATACAGTAAACCTGGAGTGAAGCATCGGAATCTATAACTAGTGTCACAGGAATGGTTCAAAACATAGACAGTAAGAAGAGTCAGTCTTCATGCACCTAAATCGGCATTGTGCCTTTTGTATTTAATTCCGATGCAATTTCTGTTTTTCATCGTCAATAAGAAGGTTCAAGGGATAGAGTAAACCTGAAGTGAAGCATCGGAATCTATAACTAGTGTCACACGAATGGTTCAAAACATAGACAGTAGGAAGAGTCAGTCTTCTTGTACTTATGTCGGCATTGTGCCTTTTGTATTTAATTCCGATGCAATTTCAGTGTCTCATAGTCAATAAGAGGTCCGAGGGATACTGTAAACCTGGAGTGAAGCATCGGATTCCATAACTAGTGTCAATGGAATGGTTCAAAACATAGACAGTAGGAAGAGTCAGTCTTCTTGTACTTAAGTCGGCATTGTGCCTTTTGTATTTATTTCCGGTGCAATTTCTGTGTTTCATCGTCAATAGGGAGGTCAGAGGGAGACAGTAAACCTGAAGTGAAGGATCGGAATCTATAACTAGTGTCACTGGAATGGTTCAAAACATAGTCAGTAAGAAGAGTCAGTCTTCTTGTACTGAAGACGGCCTTGCGCCTTTTGTATTTAATTCCAATGCAATTTCTATGTTTAATCGTCAATAAGAAGGTCGAAGGGATACAGTAATCCTGGAGTGAAGCATCGGAATCTATAACTAGTGGCACAGGAATGGTTCAAAACATAGGCAGTACCTAAGTCGGCATTGTGCCTTTTGTATTTAATTCCGATGCAATTTCTGTGTTTCATCGTCAATAAGAATGTCCAAGGGATACAGGAAACCTGATGTGAAACATATGAATCTATAACTAGTGTCACAGGAATGGTTCAAAACATAGTCAGTAAGAAGAGTCAGTCTTCTTGTACTTAAGTCGGCATTGTGCCTTTTGTATTTAATTCCAATGTAATTTCTGTGTTTCATCGTCAATAAGATGGTCAGAGGGACAGAGGAAACCTGAAGTGAAGCATCGGAATCTATAACTAGTGTCACAGGAATGGTTCAAAACATAGTCAATAAGAGGAGTCAGTCTTCATGTACTTAAGTCGGCATTGTGCCTTTTGTATTTAATTCCGGTGCAATTTCTGTGCTTCATCATCAATAAGAAGGTAGAAGGGATACAGTAAACCTGGAGTGAAGTATGGGAATCTATAAATAGTGTCAATTGAATGGTTCAAAGCATAGACCGTAAGAAGAGTCAGTCTTCTTGTACTAAAGTCGGCATTGTGCTTTTGTATTTAATTCCGGTGCAATTTCTGTGTTTCATCGTCAATAGGAAGGTCAGAGGGATACAGTAAACCTGAAGCGAAGCATCGGAATCTATAACTAGTGTCACTGGAATGGTTCAAAACATATTCAGTAAGAAGAGTCAGTCTTCTTGTCCTTAAGTCGGCCTTGCGCCTTTTGTATTTAATTCCAATGCAATTTCTGTGTTTCATCGTCAATAAGAAGGTCCAAGGGATACAGTAAACCTGGAGTGAAGCATCGGATTCCATAACTAGTGTCAAAGGAATGGTTCAAAACATAGACAGTAGGAAGAGTCAGTCTTCTTGTACTTAAGTCGGCATTGTGCCTTTTGTATTTATTTCCGGTGCAATTTCTGTGATTCATCGTCAATAGGAAGGTCAGAGGGAGACAGTAAACCTGAAGAGAAGCATCGGAATCTATAACTAGTGTCACTGGAATGGTTCAAAACATAGTCTGTAAGAAGGGTCGGTCTTCTTGTCCTTAAGTCGGCCTTGCGCCTTTTGTATTTAATTCCAATGCAATTTCTATGTTTAATCGTCAATAAGAAGGTCCAAGGGATACAGTAATCCTGGAGTGAAGCTTTGGAATCTATAACTAGTGGCACAGGAATGGTTCAAAACATAGACAGTACCTAAGTCGGCATAGTGCCTTTTGTATTTAATTCCAATGCAATTACTGTGTTTCATCGTCAATAAGAAGGTCCAAGGGATACAGTAAACCTGGAGTGAAGCATCGGATTCCATAACTAGTGTCAATGGAATGGTTCAAAACATAGACAGTAGGAAGAGTCAGTCTTCTTGTACTTAAGTCGGCATTGTGCCTTTTGTATTTAATTCCAATGTAATTTCTGTGTTTCATCGTCAATAAGTAGGTCAGAGGGACAGAGGAAACCTGAAGTGAAGCATCGGAATCTATAACTAGTGTCACAGGAATGGTTCAAAACATAGTCAATAAGAAGAGTCAGTCTTCTTGTACTAAAGTCGCCATTGTGCTTTTGTATTTAATTCCGGTGCAATTTCTGTGTTTCATCGTCAATAGGAAGGTCAGAGGGATACAGTAAACCTGAAGTGAGGCATCGGAATCTATAACTAGTGTCACTGGAATGGTTCAAAACATAGTCAGTAAGAAGAGTCAGTCTTCTTGTCCATAAGTCGGCCTTGTGCCTTTTGTATTTAATTCCAATGCAATTTCTATGTTTAATCGTCAATAAGAAGGTCCAAGGGATACAGTAATCCTGGAGTGAAGCATCGGAATCTATAACTAGTGGCACAGGAATGGTTCAAAACATAGACAGTAAGAAGTGTCAGTCTTCATGTACCTAAGTCGGCATTGTGCATTTTATTTTTAATTCCGATTCAATTTCTGTGTTTCATCGTCAATAAGAAGGTTCAGGGGATACAGTAAACCTGAAGTGAAGCATCGGTATTTATAACTAGTGTCTCAGGAATGGTTCAAAACGTAGTCAGTGAGAAGAGTCAGTCTTCATGTACTTAAGTCGGCATTGTGTCTTTTCTATTTAATTCCGATGCAATTTCAGTGTTTCATCGTCAATAAGAAGGTCCAAGGGATACAGTAAACCTGGAGTGAAGCATCGGAATCTATAACTAGTGTCACAGGAATGGTTCAAAACATAGACAGAAAGAAGAGTCAGTCTTCATGCACCTAAATCGGCATTGTGCCTTTTGTATTTAATTCCGATGCAAATATCTGTTTTTCATCGTCAATAAGAAGGTTCAAGGGATAGAGTAAACCTGAAGTGAAGCATCGGAATCTATAACTAGTGTCACAGGAATGGTTCAAAACATAGGCAGTAAGAAGAGTCAGTCTTCATGTACTTAAGTCGGCATTGTGCCTTTTGTATTTAATTCCGATGCAATTTCTGTGTTTCATCGTTAATAAGAAGGTCCAAGGGATACAGTAAACCTGAAGTGAAGCATCGCAATCTATAACTAGTGTCACAGGAATGGTTCAAATCTGAGTCAGTAAAAAGAGTCAGTCATCTTGTACTTAAGTCGGCATTGTGTCTTTTCTATTTAATTCCGATGCAATTTCAGTGTTTCATCGTCAATAAGAAGGTGCGAGGTATACTGTAAACCTGGAGTGAAGCATCGGATTACATAACTAGTGTCAATGGAATGGTTCAAAACATAGACAGTAGGAAAAGTCAGTCTTCTTGTACTTAGGTCGGCATTGTGCCTTTTGTATTTAATTCCGGTGCAATTTCTGTGTTTCATCGTCAATAGGAAGGTCAGAGGGATACAGTAAACCTGAAGTGAAGCATCGGAATCTATAACTAGTGTCACTGGAATGGTTAAAACATAGTCAGTAAGAAGAGTCAGTCTTCTTGTCGTTAAGTCGGCATTGCGCCTTTTGTATTTAATTCCAATGCAATTTCTATGTTTAATCGTCAATAAGAAGGTCCAAGGGATACAGTAATCCTGGAGTGAAGCATCGGAATCTATAACTAGTGGCACAGGAATGGTTCAAAACATAGACAGTACCTTAGTCGGCATTGTGCCTTTTGTATTTAATTCCGGTGCAATTTCTGTGTTTCATCGTCAATAGGAAGGTCAGAGGGATACAGTAAACCTGAAGTGAAGCATCGGAATCTATAACTAGTGTCACTGGAATGGTTAAAACATAGTCAGTAAGAAGAGTCAGTCTTCTTGTCCTTAAGTCGGCCTTGCGCCTTTTGCATTTAATTCCAATGCAATTTCTGTGTTTCATCGTCAATAAGAAGGTCCAAGGGATACAGGAAACCTGATGTGAAGCATATGAATCTATAACTAGTGTCACAGGAATGGTTGAAATCATAGACAGTAAGAAGGGTCAGTCTTCTTGTACTTATGTCGGCATTGTGCATTTTCTATTTTATTCCGATGCAATTTATGTGTTTCATCGTTAATAAGAAGGTCGGAGGGATACAGTAAACCTGAAGTGAAGCATCGGAATCTATAACTAATGTCAAAGGAATGGTTCAAAACATAGTCAGTAAGAAGAGTCAGTCTTCTTCTCCTTAAGTCAGCAAATTTGCTTTTTGTTTTTAATTCCTAAGCACTTTCTGTGTTTCATCGTCAATAAGAAGGTCCAAGGGATACACTAAACCGGAGTGAAGAATGGGAATCTATAACTAGTGTCACAGAAATGGTTCAAAACATAGACAGTAAGAAGTGTCAGTCTTAATGTACCTAAGTCGGCATTGTGCCTTTTGTTTTTAATTCCGATTCAATTTCTGTGTTTCATCGTCAATAAGAAGGTTCAGGGGATACAGTAAACCTGAAGTGAAGCATCGGTATTTATAACTAGTGTCTCAGGAATGGTTCAAACATAGTCAGTGAGAAGAGTCAGTCTTCATGTACTTAAGTCGGCATTGTGCCTTTTGTATTTAATTCCGATGCAATTTCTGCGTTTCATCGTTAATAAGAAGGTCCAAGGGATACAGGAAACCTGAAGTGAAGCATCGCAATCTATAACTAGTGTCACAGGAATGGTTCAAAACATAGTCAGTAAGAAGAGTCAGTCTTCTTGCACTTAAGTCGGCATTGTGTCTTTTCTATTTAATTCTGATGCTATTTCAGTGTTTCATCGTCAATAAGAAGGTCCAAGGGATACAGTAAACCTGGAGTGAAGTATCGGAATCTATAACTAGTGTCAATGGAATGGCTCAAAACATAGACAGTAGGGAGAGTCAGTCTTCTTGTACTAAAGTCGGCATTGTGCCTTTTGTATTTAATTCCGGTGCAATTCCTGTGTTTCATCGTCAATAGGAAGGTCAGAGGGACACAGTAAACCTGAAGTGAAGCATTGGAATCTATAACTAGTGTCACTGGAATGGTACAAAACATGGTCAGTAAGAAGAGTCAGTCTTCTTGTCCTTAAGTCGGCCTTGCGCTTTTTTGTATTTAATTCCAATGCAATTTCAGTGTTTCATCGTCAATAAGAAGGTCCAAGGGATACAGTAAACCTGGAGTGAAGTATCGTAATCTATAACTAGTGTCAATGGAATGGCTCAAAACATAGACAGTAGGGAGAGTCAGTCTTCTTGTACTAAAGTCGGCATTGTGCCTTTTGTATTTAATTCCGGTGCAATTTCTGTGTTTCATCGTCAATAGGAAGGTCAGAGGGACACAGTAAACCTGAAGTGAAGCATTGGAATCTATAACTAGTGTCACTGGAATGGTACAAAACATGGTCAGTAAGAAGAGTCAGTCTTCTTGTCCTTAAGCCGGCCTTGCGCTTTTTTTGTATTTAATTCCGATGCATTTTCTGTGTTTCATCGTCAATAAGAAGGTCCAAGGGATACAGTAAACCTGGAGTGAAGCATCGGTATCTACAACTAGTGTCACAGGAATGGTTCAAAACATAGTCAGTAAGAAGAGTCAGTCTTCTTGTACTTAAGTCGGCATTGTGCCTTTTGTATTTAATTCCGGTGCAATTTCTGTGTTTCATCGTCAATAAGAAGATCAGAGCGATACAGTAAACCTAAAGTGAAGCACCGGAATCTATAACTATTGTCTAAGGAATGGTTCAAAGCATAGTCAGTAAGAAGAGTCAGTCTTCTTGACCTTAAGTCGGCATTGTGCCTTTGTATTTAATTCCGATGCATTTTCTGTGTTTCATCGTCAATAAGAAGGTCCAAGGGATACAGTAAACCTGGAGTGAAGCATCGGAATCTATAACTAGTGTCACAGGAATGGTTCAAAACATAGACAGTAAGAAGAGTCAGTCTTCATGCACCTAAATCGGCATTGTGCCTTTTGTATTTAATTCCGATGCAATTTCTGTTTTTCATCGTCAATAAGAAGGTTCAAGGGATAGAGTAAACCTGAAGTGAAGCATCGGAATCTATAACTAGTGTCACACGAATGGTTCAAAACATAGACAGTAGGAAGAGTCAGTCTTCTTGTACTTATGTCGGCATTGTGCCTTTTGTATTTAATTCCGATGCAATTTCAGTGTCTCATAGTCAATAAGAGGTCCGAGGGATACTGTAAACCTGGAGTGAAGCATCGGATTCCATAACTAGTGTCAATGGAATGGTTCAAAACATAGACAGTAGGAAGAGTCAGTCTTCTTGTACTTAAGTCGGCATTGTGCCTTTTGTATTTATTTCCGGTGCAATTTCTGTGTTTCATCGTCAATAGGGAGGTCAGAGGGAGACAGTAAACCTGAAGTGAAGGATCGGAATCTATAACTAGTGTCACTGGAATGGTTCAAAACATAGTCAGTAAGAAGAGTCAGTCTTCTTGTACTGAAGACGGCCTTGCGCCTTTTGTATTTAATTCCAATGCAATTTCTATGTTTAATCGTCAATAAGAAGGTCGAAGGGATACAGTAATCCTGGAGTGAAGCATCGGAATCTATAACTAGTGGCACAGGAATGGTTCAAAACATAGGCAGTACCTAAGTCGGCATTGTGCCTTTTGTATTTAATTCCGATGCAATTTCTGTGTTTCATCGTCAATAAGAATGTCCAAGGGATACAGGAAACCTGATGTGAAACATATGAATCTATAACTAGTGTCACAGGAATGGTTCAAAACATAGTCAGTAAGAAGAGTCAGTCTTCTTGTACTTAAGTCGGCATTGTGCCTTTTGTATTTAATTCCAATGTAATTTCTGTGTTTCATCGTCAATAAGATGGTCAGAGGGGACAGAGGAAACCTGAAGTGAAGCATCGGAATCTATAACTAGTGTCACAGGAATGGTTCAAAACATAGTCAATAAGAGGAGTCAGTCTTCATGTACTTAAGTCGGCATTGTGCCTTTTGTATTTAATTCCGGTGCAATTTCTGTGCTTCATCATCAATAAGAAGGTAGAAGGGATACAGTAAACCTGGAGTGAAGTATGGGAATCTATAAATAGTGTCAATTGAATGGTTCAAAGCATAGACCGTAAGAAGAGTCAGTCTTCTTGTACTAAAGTCGGCATTGTGCTTTTGTATTTAATTCCGGTGCAATTTCTGTGTTTCATCGTCAATAGGAAGGTCAGAGGGATACAGTAAACCTGAAGCGAAGCATCGGAATCTATAACTAGTGTCACTGGAATGGTTCAAAACATATTCAGTAAGAAGAGTCAGTCTTCTTGTCCTTAAGTCGGCCTTGCGCCTTTTGTATTTAATTCCAATGCAATTTCTGTGTTTCATCGTCAATAAGAAGGTCCAAGGGATACAGTAAACCTGGAGTGAAGCATCGGATTCCATAACTAGTGTCAAAGGAATGGTTCAAAACATAGACAGTAGGAAGAGTCAGTCTTCTTGTACTTAAGTCGGCATTGTGCCTTTTGTATTTATTTCCGGTGCAATTTCTGTGTTTCATCGTCAATAGGAAGGTCAGAGGGAGACAGTAAACCTGAAGAGAAGCATCGGAATCTATAACTAGTGTCACTGGAATGGTTCAAAACATAGTCTGTAAGAAGGGTCGGTCTTCTTGTCCTTAAGTCGGCCTTGCGCCTTTTGTATTTAATTCCAATGCAATTTCTATGTTTAATCGTCAATAAGAAGGTCCAAGGGATACAGTAATCCTGGAGTGAAGCTTTGGAATCTATAACTAGTGGCACAGGAATGGTTCAAAACATAGACAGTACCTAAGTCGGCATAGTGCCTTTTGTATTTAATTCCAATGCAATTACTGTGTTTCATCGTCAATAAGAAGGTCCAAGGGATACAGTAAACCTGGAGTGAAGCATCGGATTCCATAACTAGTGTCAATGGAATGGTTCAAAACAAAGACAGTAGGAAGAGTAAGTCTTCTTGTACTTAAGTCGGCATTGTGCCTTTTGTATTTAATTCCAATGTAATTTCTGTGTTTCATCGTCAATAAGTAGGTCAGAGGGACAGAGGAAACCTGAAGTGAAGCATCGGAATCTATAACTAGTGTCACAGGAATGGTTCAAAACATAGTCAATAAGAAGAGTCAGTCTTCTTGTACTAAAGTCGCCATTGTGCTTTTGTATTTAATTCCGGTGCAATTTCTGTGTTTCATCGTCAATAGGAAGGTCAGAGGGATACAGTAAACCTGAAGTGAGGCATCGGAATCTATAACTAGTGTCACTGGAATGGTTCAAAACATAGTCAGTAAGAAGAGTCAGTCTTCTTGTCCTTAAGTCGGCCTTGCGCCTTTTGTAATTAATTTCAATGCAATATCTGTGTTTCATCGTCAATAAGAAGGTCCAAGGGATACAGTAAACCTGGAGTGAAGCATCGGAATCTATAACTAGTGTCCAGGAATGGTTCAAAACATAGACAGTACCTAAGTCGGCATTGTGCCTTTTGTATTTATTTCCGATGCAATTTCTCTGTTTCATCGTCAATAAGAAGGCCCAAAGGAAACAGTAAACCTGAAGTGAAGCATCTGAATCTATAACTAGTGTCACAGGAGAGGTTCAAAACATAGATAGTAAGAAGTGTCAGTCTTCTTGTACCTAAGTCGACATTGTCCGCTTGTATTTAATTCCGGTGCAATTTCTGTGTTTCATCGTATAATGCGGTCAGAGGGATACAGTAACCCTGAAGTGAAGCATCGGAATCTATAACTTGTGTCACAGGAATGGTTCAAAACATAGTCAGTAACAAGAGTCAGTCTTTTTGTACTTAAGTCGGCATAGTGCCTTTTGTATTTAATTCCGATGTACTTTCTGTGTTTCATCGGCAATAAGATGGTCAGAGGGATACAGGAAACCTGAAGTGAAGCATCGGAATCTATAACTAGTGTCACAGGAATGGTTCAAAACATAGTCAGTAAGAAGAGTCAGTCCTCTTGTACTTAAGTCGGCATTATGCCTTTTGTATTTAATTCCGGTGCAATTTCTGTGTTTCAACGTCAATAAGAAGGTCAGAGGGATACTGTAAACCTAAAGTGATGCATCGGAATCTATAACTAGTGTCACAGGAATGGTTCAAAACATAGTCAGTAAGAAGAGTCAGTCTTCATGTCCTTAAGTCGGCATTTTGCCTTTTGTATTTAATTCCGATGCTATTTCTGTGTTTCATCGTCACAAAGAAGGTCCAAGGGATACAGTAAGCCTGGAGTGTAGCATCGGAATCCATAACTAGTGTCACAGGAATGGGTAAAAACATAGTCAGTAAGAAGAGTCAGTCTTCATGTACTTAAGTCGGCATTGTGCCTGTTCTATTTAATTCCGATGCTATTTCTGTGTTTCATCGTCAATAAGAAGGTCCAAGGGATACAGTAAACCTGAAGTGAAGCATCGGAATCTATAACTAGTGTCACAGGAATGGTTCAAAACATAGTCAGTAAGAAGAGTGAGTCCTCCTGTTCTTAAGTCGGCATTGTGCCTTTTCTATTTAATTCCGATGCAATTTCAGTGTTTCATCGTCAATAAGAAGGTCCAAGGGATACAGTAAACATGGAGTGAAGTATCGGAATCTATAAATGGTGTCAATGGAATGGTTCAAAGCATAGACAGTAAGAAGAGTTAGTCTTCTTGTAATTAAGTCAGCTTTGTGCCTTTTGTATTTAATTCCGGTGCAATTTCTGTGTTTCATCGTCAATATGAAGGTCCAAGGGAAACAGTAAATCTGAAGTCAAGCATCGGAATCTATAACAAGTGTCACAGCAATGGTTTAATACATTGTCAGTAAGAAGAGTCGGTCTTCATGTACTTAAGTCGGCATTGTGTCTTTTGTATTTAATTCCGAAGCAATTTCAGTGTTTAATCGTCAATAAGAACGTCTAACTGATGCAGTAAACCTGAAGTGAAGCATCGGATCTATAACTAATGTCACAGGAATGGTTCAAAACATAGTCAGTAAGAAGGGTCAGTCTTCATGTACTTAAGTCGGCATTGTGCCTTTTGTATTTAATTCCGATGCAATTTCTGTGTTTCATCGTCAATAAGAAGGTCCAAGGGATACAGTAAGCCTAAAGTGAAGCATCGGAATCTATAACTAGTGTCACAGGAATGGATCAAAGCATAGTCAGTAAGAAGAGTCAGTCTTCATGTGCTTAAGTCGGCATTGTGCCTTTTGTATTTAATACCGATGCTATTTCTGTGTTTCATCGTCAATAAGAAGGTCCATGGGATACAGTAAACCTGGAGTGTAGCATGGGAATCTATAACTAGTGTCACAGGAATGGATAAAAACATAGTCAGTAAGAAGAGTCAGTCTTCATGTACTTAAGTCGGCATTGTGCCTTTTGTATTTAATTCCGATGCAATTTCTGTGTTTCATCGTCAATAAGAAGGTCCAAGGGATACAGTAAACCTGAAGTGAAGCATCGGAATCTATAACTAGTGTCAGAGGATTGGTTCAAGACATAGTCAGTAAGAAGAGTGAGTCTTCTTGTACTTAAGTCGGCATTGTGCTTTTTCTATTTAATTCCGATGCAATTTCAGTGTTTCATCGTCAATAAGAAGGTCCAAGGGATACAGTAAACCTGGAGTGAAGTATCGGAATCTATAAATAGTGTCAATGGAATGGTTCAAAGCATAGACAGTCAGAAAAGTCAGTCTTCTTGTAATTAAGTCGGCTTTGTGCCTTTTGTATTTAGTTTCGGTGCAATTTCTGTGTTTCATCGTCAATAAGAAGGTCAGAGGGATACAGTAAGCCTGGAGTGTAGCATCGGAATCTGTAACTAGTGTCACAGGAATGGATAAAAACATAGTCAGTAAGAAGAGACAGTCTTCATGTACTTAAGTCGGCATTGTGCCTTTTCTATTTAATTCCGATGCAATTTCTGTGTTTCATCGTCAATAAGAAGGTCAAAGGCATACAGTAAACCTGAAGTGGAGCATCGGAATCTATAACTAGTGTCACAGGAATGGTTCAAAACATAGTCAGTAAGAAGAGTGAGTCTTCTTGTTCTTAATTCGGCATTGTGCCTTTTCTATTTAATTCCGATGATATTTCAGTGTTTCATCGTAAATAAGAAGGTCCAAAGGATACAGTAAACCTGGAGTGAAGTATCGGAATCTATAAATAGTGTCAATGGAATTGTTCAAAGCATAGACAGTAAGAAGACTCAGTCTTCTTGTAATTAAGTCGGCATTGTGCCTTTTGTATTTAATTCCGGTGCAATTTCTGTGTTTCATCGTCAATAAGAAGGCCAAGGGAAACAGTAAATCTGAAGTGAAGCATCGGAATCTACAACAAGTGTCACAGGAATGGTTCAAAACATAGTCAGTAAGAAGAGTCGGTCTTCATGTACTTAAGACGGCATTGTGCCGTTTGTATTTAATTCCTATGCAATTTCAGTGTTTAATCGTCAATAAGAACGTCCAAGGGATACAGTAAACCTGAAGTAAAGCATCGGATCTAAAACTAGTGTCACAGGAATGGTTCAAAACATAGTCAGTAAGAAGAGTCAGTCTTCATGTACTTAAGTCGGCATTGTGCCTTTTGTATTTAATTCCGATGCAATTTCTGTGTTTCATCGTCAATAAGAAGGTCCAACTGATACAGTAAACCTGAAGTGAAGCATCGGAATCTATAACTAGTGTCACAGGAATGGTTCAAAGCATAGTCAGTAAGAAGAGTCAGTCTTCTTGTACTTCATTCGGCATATTTGCCTAATCTATTTAATACCGATGCAATTTCAGTGTTTCATCGACAATAAGAAGGTCCAAGGGATACAGTTATCCTGGAGTGATGCACGGAATCAATAACTAGTGTCAATGGAATGGCTCAAAGCAAAGACAGTAAGAAGAGTCAGTCTTCTTGTACTTAAGTCGGGATTGTGCCTTTTGGGTTTAAGTCCGGTGAAATTTCAGTGTTTCATCGTCAATAAGATGGTCAGAGGGATACAGGAAACCTGCAGTGAAGCATCGGAATCTATAACTTGTGTCACAGGAATGGTTCAAAACATAATCAGTAAGAAGGGTCAGTCTTCATGTACTTAAGTCGGCATTGTGCTTTTTGTATTTAATTCCGGTGCAATTTCTGTGTTTCATCGTCAATAAGAAGGTCAGAGAGATACAGTGAACCTAAAGTGAAGCATCGGAATCTATAACTAGTGTCACAGGAATGGTTCAAAACATAGTCAGTAAGAAGAGTCAGTCTTCATGTCCTTAAGTCGGCATTGTGCCTTTTGTATTTAATTCCGATGCTATTTCTGTGTTTCATCGTCAATAAGAAGGTCCATGGGATACAGTAAACCTGGAGTGTAGCATCGGAATCAATAACTAGTGTCACAGGAATGGATAAAATCATAGTCAGTAAGAAGAGTCAGTCTTCATGTACTTAAGTCGGCATTGTGCCTTTTGTATTTAATTCCGATGCAATTTCTGAGTTTCATCGTCAATAAGAAGGTCCAAGGGATACTGTAAACCTGAAGTGAAGCATCGGAATCTAAAACTAGTGTCACAGGAATGGTTCAAATCATAGTCAGTAAGAAGAGTGAGTCTTCTTGTTCTTAAGTCATCATTGTGCCTTTTCTATTTAATTCCGATGCAATTTCAGTGTTTCATCGTCAATATGAAGGTACAAGGGATACAGTAAACCTGGAGTGAGGTATGGGAATCTATAAATAGTGTCAATGGAATGGTTCAGAGCATTGACAGTAAGAAGAGTCAGTCTTCTTGTAATTAAGTCTGTTTTGTGCCTTTTGTATTTAATTCCGGTGCAATTTCTGTGTTTCATCGCCAATAAGAAGGTCCAAGGGATACAGTAAACCTGGAGTGAAGCATCGGAATCTATAACTAGTGTCAATGGAATGGCTCAAAGCATAGACAGTAAGAAGAGTCAGTCTTCTTGTACTTATGTCGGGATTGTGCCTTTTTTGTTTAAGTCCGGTGCAATTTCTGTGTTTCATCGTCAATAAGAAGGTCCAAGGGATACAGTAAACCTGGAGTGAAGCATGGGAATCTATAACTAGTGTCACAGGAACGGTTCAAAACATAGACAGTAAGAAGAGTCAGTCTTCATGTACCTAAGTTGGCATTGTGCCTTTTGTATTTAATTCCGATGCAATTTCTGTGTTTCATCGTTAATACGAAGGTCCAAGGGATACAGTAAACCTGAAGTGAAGCATCGCAATCTATAACTAGTGTCACAGGAATGGTTCAAATCATAGTCAGTAAGAAGAGTCAGTCTTCTTGTACTTAAGTCGGCATTGTGTCTTTTCTATTTAATTCCGATGCAATTTCAGTGTTTCATCGTCAGTAAGAAGGTCCAAGGGATACAGTAAACCTGGAGTGAACCATCGGAATCTATAACTAGTGTCAATGGAATGTTCAAGACATAGACCGTAGGAAGAGTCAGTGTTTGTCGGCATTGTGTCTTTTGTATTTAATTTCGGTGCAATTTCTGTGTTTCATCGTCAATAGGAAGATCAGAGGGATACAGTAAACCTGAAGTGAAGCATCGGAATCAATAACTAATGTCACTGGAATGGTTCAAATCACAGTCAGTGAGAAGAGTCGGTCTTCATGTACTTAAGTCGGCATTGTGCCTTTTGTGTTTAATTCCGATGCAATTTCAGTGTTTAATCGTCAATAAGAACGTCCAAGGGACACAGTAAACCTGAAGTGACGCATCGGAATCTATAACTACTGTCACAGGATTGGTTCAAACATAGTCAGTAAGAAGAGTCAGTCTTCTTGTACTTTAGTCGGCATATTTGCCTAATCTATTCAATACCGATGCCATTTCAGTGTTTCATCGACAATAAGAAGGTCAAAGGGATACAGTAAACCTGGAGTGAAGTATGGGAATCTATAAATAGTGTCAATGGAATGGTTCAAAGCATAGACAGTAAGAAGAGTCAGTCTTCTTAAAATTAAGTCTGCTTTGTGCCTTTTCGATTTAATTCCGATGCAATTTCAGTGTTTTATCGTCAATAAGAAGGTCCAAGGGATACAGTAAACCTGAAGTGAAGCATCGGATCTATAACTAGTGTCACAGGAATGGTTCGAAACATAGTCAGTAAGAAGAGTCGGTCTTCATGTACTTAAGTCGGCATTGTGCCTTTTGTAATTAGTTTCGGTGCAATCTCTGTGTTTCATCGTCAATAAGAAGGTCAGAGGGATACAGAAAACCTGAAGTGAATCATCGGAATCTATAACTAGTGTCACTGGAATGGTTCAAGACATAGTCAGGAAGAAGAGTCAGTCTTCTTGTCCTTAAGTCGGCATTGTGCCTTTTGTATTTAATTCCGATGCACTTTCTGTGTTTCATCGTCAATAAGAAGGTCCAAGGGATACAGTAAACCTGACGTGAAGCATAGAAATCTATAACTAGTGTCACAGAAATGGTTCAAAGCATAGACAGTAAGAAGAGTCAGTCATCTTGTACATAAGTCGGCATTGTGCCTCTTGTATTTACTGCCGATGCAATTTCTGTGTTTCATCGTCAATAAGATGATCTGAGGGATACAGTAACCCTGAAGTGAAGCATCGGAATCTATAACTAGTGTCACAGAATGGTTCAAAACATAGTCAGTAAGAAGAGTCAGTCTTCTTGTACTTAAGTCGGCATTGTGTCTTTTCTATTTAATTCCGATGGAATTTCAGTGTTTCATCGTCAATTAGAAAGGTCCAAGGGATACAGTAAACCTGGAGTGAAGCATCGGAATCTATAACTAGTGTCAATGGAATGTTCAAAACATAGTCAGTAAGAAGAGTCAGTCTTCATGTACTTAAGTCGGCATTGTGCCTTTTGTATTTAATTCCGATGCAATTTCTGTGTTTCATCGTCAATATGAAGGTCCAAGGGATACAGTAAACCTGAAGTGAATAATCGGAATCTATAACTAGTGTCACAAGAATGGTTCAAAACATAGTCAGTAAGAAGTGTCAGTCTTCTTGTACTTAAGTCGGCATATTTGCCTAATCTATTTAATACTGATGCAATTTCAGTGTTTCATCGACAATAAGAAGGTCCAAGGGATACAGTAAACCTGGAGTGAAGCACGGAATCAATAACTAGTGTCAATGGAATTGCTCAAAGCAAAGACAGTAAGAAGAGTCAGTCTTCTTGTACTTAAGTCGGGATTGTGCCTTTTGGGTTTAAGTCCGGACAATTTCTGTGTTTCATCGACAATAAGATGGTCAGAGGGATACAGGAAACCTGAAGTGAAGCATCGGAATCTATAACTTGTGTCACAGGAATGGTTCAAAGCATAGACAGTAAGTAGAGTCAGTCTTCTTGTAATTAAGTCTGCTTTGTGCGTTTTGGATTCAATTCCGGTGCAATTTCTGTGTTTCATCGTCAATAATAAGGTCCAAGGGAAACAGTAAATCTGAAGTGACGCATCGGAATCTATAACAAGTGTCACAGGAATGGTTCAAAACATAGTCAGTAAGAAGAGTCGGTCTTCATGTACTTAAGTCGGCATTGTGCCTTTTCTATTTAATTCCGATGCAATTTCAGTGTTTAATCGTCAATAAGAAGGTCCAAGGGATACAGTAAACCTGAAGTGAAGCATCGGATCTATAACTAGTGTCACAGGAATGGTTCAAAACATAGTCAGTAAGAAGAGTCAGTCTTCATATACTTAAGTCGGCATTGTGCCTTTTGTATTTAATTCCGATGCAATTTCTGTGTTTCATCGTCAATAAGAAGGTCCAAGGGATACAGTAAACCTGAAGTGAATAATCGGAATCTATAACTAGTGTCACAGGAATGGTTCAAAACATAGTCAATAAGAAGTGTCAGTCTTCTTGTACTTAAGTCGGCATATTTGCCTAATCTATTTAATACCGATGCAATTTCAGTGTTTCATCGACAATAAGAAGGTCCAAGTGATACAGTAAACCTGGAGTGAAGCATCGCAATCTATAACTAGTGTCAATGGAATGGCTCAAAGCATAGACAGTAAGAAGAGTCAGTCTTCTTGTACTTAAGTCGGGATTGTGCCTTTTGGGTTTAAGTCCGGTGCAATTTCTGTGTTTCATCGTCAGTAAGAAGGTCAGATGTATACAGTAAACCTGAAGTGAAGCATCGAAATCTACAACTCGTGTCACAGGAATGGTTGAATTCATAGACAGTAAGAAGATACAGTCTTCTTGTACTTATGTCGGCATTGTGCCTTTTATATTTAATTCCTATGCAATTTCTGTGTTTCATCGTCAAAAAGAAGGTCCAAGGGATACATAAAACCTGAAGTGAATCATCGGAATCTATAACTAGTGTCACTGGAATGGTTCAAAACATAGTCAGTAAGAAGAGTCAATCTTCTTGTCCTTAAGTCGGCATTGTGCCTTTTGTATTTAATTCCGATGCTATATCTGTGTTTTATCGTCAATAAGAAGGTCCAAGGGATACAGTAAAATTGACGTGAAGCATAGAAATCTATAACTAGTGTCACAGGAATGGTTCAAAGCATAGACAGTAAGAAGAGACAGTCATCTTGTATTTAAGTTGGCATTGTGACTTTTGTATTTAATTCCGATGCAATTTCTGTGTTTCATCGTCAATAAGATGATCTGAGGGATACAGTAACCCTGAAGTGAAGCATCGGAATCTATAACTAGTGTCACAGAATGGTTCAAAACATAGTCAGTAAGAAGAGTCTGTCTTCTTGTACTTAAGTCGGCTTGTTTCTTGTGTATTTAATTCCGATGCAATTTCTGTGTTTCATCGTCAATAAGAAGGTCAGAGGGGTACAGGAAACCTGAAAGGAAGCATCGGAATCTATAACTAGTGTCACAGGTATGGTTCAAAGCATGGACAGTAAGAAGTGTCAGTCTTCTTGTACTTGAGTTGGCATTGTGTTTTTATATTAAATTCCGATGCAATTTCTGTGATTCGTCGTCAATAAGAAGGTCAGGGGGATACAGTAAACCCGAAGTGAAGAATCGGAATCTATAACTAGTGTCACAGGAATGGTTCAAAAACATAGTCAGTAAGAAGAGTCAGTCTTCTTGTCCTTAAATCGGCATTGTGCCTATTGTATTTAATTCCGATGCAATTTCTGTGTTACATCGTCAATAAGAAGGACCAAGGGATACAGGAAACCTGGAGTGAAGCATGGGAATCTATAACTAGTGTCACAGGAATGGTTCAAAACAGAGAAAGTAAGAAGAGTCAGTCTTCATGTACTTAAGTCGGCATTGTGCCTATTGTATTTAATTCCGATGCAATTTCGGTGTTTCATCTTCAATAAGAAGGTTCAAGGGATTCAGTAAACCTGAACTGAAGCATCGGAAACTTTAAGTAGTGACACAGGAATGGTTCAAAACATAGTCAGTAAGAAGAGTCAGTCTTCATGTACTTATGTCGGCATTGTGCTTTTTGTATTTAATTACGATGCAATTTCTGTGTTTCATCGTCAATAAGAAGGTCCAAGGGATACAGTAAACATGAAGTGAAGCATCGGAATCTATAACTAGTGTCACAGGAATGGTTGAAAACATAGTCAGTAAGAAGAGTCAGTCTTCTTGTACTTAAGTAGCATTGTGCCTTTTCTATTTAATTCCGATGCAACTTCAGTGTTTCATCGCCAATATGAAGGTCCAAGGGATACAGTAAACCTGGAGTGAAGCATCGGAATCTATAACTAGTGTCAGTGGAATGGTTCGAAACATAGACAGTAAGAAGAGTCAGTCTCCTTGTACTTAAGCTGGCATTGTGCCTTTTCTATTTAATTCCTATGCAATTTCTGCGTTTCATCGACAATAAGAAGGTCCATGGGATACAGTAAACCTGGAGTGAAGCATCGGAATCTATAACTAGTGTCACAGGAATAGTTCAAAACATAGACAGTAAGAAGTGTCAGACTTCTTGTACTTAAGTCGGCATTGTGCCTTTTGTATTTAATTCCGATGCTATTTCTGTGTTTCATCGTCAATATGAGGGTCAGAGGGATACAGTAAACATGAAGTGAAGCATCGGAATCTATAACTAGTGTCACAGGAATGGTTCAAAACATAGTCAGCAAAAAGAGTCGGTCTTCATGTACTTAAGTCGGCATTGTGCCTTTTGTATTTAATTCCGGTGCAATGTCTGTGTTTCATCGTCAATAAGAAGGTCAGATGGATACAGTAAACCTGAGGTGAAGCATCGGAATCTAAACCTACTGTCACAGGAATGGTTCAAAACATAGTCAGTAAGAAGAGTCAGTCTTCTTGTCCTTAAGATGGCATTGTGCCTTTTCTATTTAATTCCTATGCAATTTCTGTGTTTCATCGTCAATAAGAAGGTCCAAGGGATACAGAAAACCTGGAGTGAAGAATCGGAATCTATAACTAGTGTCACAGGAATGGTTCAAAACATAGACAGTGAGAAGAGTCAGTCTTCTTGTACCTAAGTCGACATTGTGCCGCTTGTATTTAATTCCGATGCAATTTCTGTATTTCATCGTCAATAAGAAGGTCAGAGGGATACAGTAACCCTGAAGTGAAGCACCGGAATCGATAACTAGTGTCACAGAAATGGTTCAAAATATAGTCAGAAAGAAGAGTCAGTCGTCTTGTACTTATGTCGGCATTATGCACTTTCTATTTAATTCCGATGCAATTTCTGTGTTTCATCGTCAATAAGAAGGTCAGAGGGATACAGTAAACCTGAAGTGAAGCATCGGAATCTATAACAAGTGTCACATTAATGGTTCAAAACATAATCGGAAGGAAGAGTCAGTCTTCTTGTCCTTAAGTCAACATTGTGCTTTTTGTATTTATTTCCTATGCAATTTCTGTGTTTCATCGTCAATAAGAAGGTCCAAGGGATACAGTAAACCTGGAGCGAAGCATGGGAATCTATAACTAGTGTCACAGGAACGGTTCAAAACATAGACAGTAAGAAGAGTCAGTCTTCATGCACCTAAGTTGGCATTGTGCCTTTTCTATTTAATTCCGATGCAATTTCTGTGTTTCATCGTCAATAAGAAGGTTGAAGGGATACAGTAAACCAGAAGTGAAGCATCGGAATCTATAACTAGTGTCACAGGAATGGTTCAAAACATAGTCAGTACGAAGAGTCAGTTTTCATGTACTTAAGTCGGCATTGTGCCTTTTGTATTTAATTCCGATGCAATTTATGTGTTTCATCGTTAATAAGAAGGTCCAAGGGATACAGTAAACCTGAAGTGAAGCATCGCAATCTATAACTAGTGTCACAGGAATGGTTCAAATCATAGTCAGTAAGAAGAGTCAGTCTTCTTGTACTTAAGTCGGCATTGTGTCTTTCGTATTTAATTCCGGTGCAATTTCTGTGTTTCATCGTCAAAAGGAAGGTCAGAGGGATGCAGTAAACCTGAAGTGAAGCATCGGAATCTATAACTAGTGTCACTGGAATGGTTCAAATTATAGTCAGTAAGAGGAGTCGGTCTTCATGTACTTAAGTCGGCATTGTGCCTTTTGTATTTAACTCCGATGCAATTTCAGTGTTTAATCGTCAATAAGAACGTCCAAGGGATACAGTAAACCTGAAGTGAAGCATCGGATCTATAACTAGTGTCACAGGAATGGTTCAAAACATAGTCAGTAAGAAGAGTCAGTCTTCATGTACTTAAGTCGGCATTGTGCCATTTGTATTTAATTCCGATGCAAATTCTGTGTTTCATCGTCAATAAGAAGGTCCAAGGGATACAGTAAACCTGAAGTGAAGCATCGGAATCTATAACTAGTGTCACAGGAATGGTTCAAACATAGTCAGTAAGAAGAGTCAGTCTTCTTGTACTTCAGTCGGCATATTTGCCTAATCTATTTAATACCGATGCAATTTCAGTGTTTCATCGACAATAAGAAGGCCCAAGGGATACAGTAAACCTGGAGTGAAGCACGGAATCAATAACTAGTGTCAATGGAATGGCTCAAAGCACAGACAGTAAGAGGAGTCAGTCTTCTTGTACTTAAGTCGGGATTGTGCCTTTTGGGTTTAAGTCCTGTGCAATTTCTGTGTTTCATCGTCAATAAGATGGTCAGAGGGATAAAGGAAACCTGAAGTGAAGCGTCGGAATCTTTAACTTGTGTCACAGGAATGGTTCAAAAGATAGTCAGTAAGACGAGTCAGTCTTCTTGTACTTAAGTCGGCATTATGCTTTTTGTATTTAATTCCGGTGCAATTTCTGTGTTTCATCGTCAATACGAAGGTCAGAGGGATACAGTAAACCTAAAGTGAAGCATCGGAAACTATAACTAGTGTCACAGGAATGGTTCAAAATATAGTCAGAAAGAAGAGTCAGTCGTCTTGTACTTATGTCGGCATTGTGCACTATCTATTTAATTCCGATGCAATTTCAGTGTTTAATCGTCAATAAGAACGTCCAAGGGATTCAGTAAACCTGAACTGAAGCATCGGAAACTTTAACTAGTGACTTAGGAACGGTTCAAAACATAGTCAGTAAGAAGAGTCAGTCTTCATGTACTTATGTCGGCATTGTGCTTTTTGTATTTAATTACGATGCAATTTCTGTGTTTCATCGTCAATAAGAAGGTCCAAGGGATACAGTAAACATGAAGTGAAGCATCGGAATCTATAACTAGTGTCACAGGAATGGTTGAAAACATAGTCAGTAAGAAGAGTCAGTCTTCTTGTACTTAAGTAGCATTGTGCCTTTTCTATTCAATTCCGATGCAACTTTAGTGTTTCATCGCCAATACGAACGTCCAAGGGATACAGTAAACCTGGAGTGAAGCATCGGAATCTATAACTAGTGTCAGTGGAATGGTTCGAAACATAGACAGTAAGAAGAGTCGGTCTCCTTGTACTTAAGTTGGCATTGTGCCTTTTCTATTTAATTCCTATGCAATTTCTGCGTTTCATCGACAATAAGAAGGTCCATATGATACAGTAAACCTGGAGTGAAGCATCAGAATCTATAACTAGTGTCACAGGAATGGTTCAAAGCATAGACAGTAGGAAGAGTCAGTCTTCTGGTACCTAAGTCGACATTGTGCCGCTTGTATTTAATTCCGATGCAATTTCTGTATTTCATCGTCAATAAGAAGGTCAGAGGGATACAGTAACCCTGAAGTGAAGCACCGGAATCGATAACTAGTGTCACAGAAATGGTTCAAAATATAGTCAGAAAGAAGAGTCAGTCGTCTTGTACTTATGTCGGCATTGTGCACTTTCTATTTAACTCCGATGCAATTTCTGTGTTTCATCGTCAATAGGAAGGTCAGAGGGATGCAGTAAACCTGAAGTGAAGCATCGGAATCTATAACTAGTGTCACTGGAATGGTTCAAATTATAGTCAGTAAGAGGAGTCGGTCTTCATGTACTTAAGTCGGCGTTGTGCCTTTTGTATTTAATTCCGATGCAATTTCAGTGTTTAATCGTCAATAAGAACGTCCAAGGGATACAGTAAACCTGAAGTGAAGCATCGGATCTATAACTAGTGTCACAGGAATGGTTCAAAACATAGTCAGTAAGAAGAGTCAGTCTTCATGTACTTAAGTCGGCATTGTGCCATTTGTTTTTAATTCCGATGCAATTTCTGTGTTACATCGTCAATAAGAAGGTCCAAGGGATACAGTAAACCTGAAGTGAAGCATCGGAATCTATAACTAGTGTCACAGGAATGGTTCAAACATAGTCAGTAAGAAGAGTCAGACTTCTTGTACTTCAGTCGGCATATTTGCCTAATCTATTTAATACCGATGCAATTTCAGTGTTTCATCGACAATAAGAAGGCCCAAGGGATACAGTAAACCTGGAGTGAAGCACGGAATCAATAACTAGTGTCAATGGAATGGCTCAAAGCAAAGACAGTAAGAAGAGTCAGTCTTCTTGTACTTAAGTCGGGATTGTGCCTTTTGGGTTTAAGTCCGGTGCAATTTCTGTGTTTCATCGTCAATAAGATGGTCAGAGGGATACAGGAAACCTGAAGTAAAGGATCGGAATCTTTAACTTGTGTCACAGGAGTGGTTCAAAAGATGGTCAGTAAGACGAGTCAGTCTTCTTGTACTTAAGTCGGCATTATGCTTTTTGTATTTAATTCCGGTGCAATTTCTGTGTTTCATCGTCAATACGAAGGTCAGATGGATACAGTAAACCTGAGGTGAAGCATCGGAATCTAAACCTACTGTCACAGGAATGGTTCAAAACATAGTCAGTAAGAAGAGTCAGTCTTCTTGTCCTAAAGATGGCATTGTGCCTTTTCTATTTAATTCCTATGCAATTTCTGTGTTTCATCGTCAATAAGAAGGTCCAAGGGATACAGTAAACATGGAGTGAAGAATCGGAATCTATAACTAGTGTCACAGGAATGTTTCAAAACATAGACAGTAAGAAGAGTCAGTCTTCTTGTACCTAAGTCGACATTGTGCCGCTTGTATTTAATTCCGATGCAATTTCTGTATTTCATCGTCAATAAGAAGGTCAGAGGGATACAGTAACCCTGAAGTGAAGCACCGGAATCGATAACTAGTGTCACAGAAATGGTTCAAAATATAGTCAGAAAGAAGAGTCAGTCGTCTTGTACTTATGTCGGCATTGTGCACTTTCTATTTAAATCCGATGCAATTTCTGTGTTTCATCGTCAATAAGAAGGTCAGAGGGATACAGTAAACCTGAAGTGAAGCATCGGAATCTATAACTAGAGTCACATTAATGGTTCAAAACATAATCGGAAGGAAGAGTCAGTCTTCTTGTCCTTAAGTCAACATTGTGCTTTTTGTATTTATTTCCTATGCAATTTCTGTGTTTCATTGTCAATAAGAAGGTCCAAGGGATACAGTAAACCTGGAGCGAAGCATGGGTATCTATAACTAGTGTCACAGGAACGGTTCAAAACATAGACAGTAAGAAGAGTCAGTCTTCATGTACATAAGTTGGCATTGTGCCTTTTGTATTTAATTCCGATGCAATTTCTGTGTTTCATCGTCAATAAGAAGGTTCAAGGGATACAGTAAACCTGAAGTGAAGCATCGCAATCTATAACTAGTGTCACAGGAATGGTTCAAATCATAGTCAGTAAGAAGAGTCAGTCTTCTTGTACCTAAGTCGACATTGTGCCGCTTGTATTTAATTCCGATGCAATTTCTGTATTTCATCGTCAATAAGTAGGTCAGAGGGATACAGTAACCCTGAAGTGAAGCACCGGAATCGATAACTAGTGTCACAGAAATGGTTCAAAATATAGTCAGAAAGAAGAGTCAGTCGTCTTGTACTTATGTCGGCATTGTGCACTTTCTATTTAATTCCGATGCAATTACTGTGTTTCATCGTCAATAGGAAGGTCAGAGGGATGCAGTAAACCTGAAGTGAAGCATCGGAATCTATAACTAGTGTCACTGGAATGGTTCAAATTATAGTCAGTAAGAGGAGTCGGTCTTCATGTAATTAAGTAGGCATTGTGCCTTTTGTATTTAATTCCGATGCAATTTCAGTGTTTAATCGTCAATAAGAACGTCCAAGGGATACAGTAAACCTGAAGTGAAGCATCGGATCTATAACTAGTGTCACAGGAATGGTTCAAAACAGAGTCAGTAAGAAGAGTCAGTCTTCATGTACTTAAGTCGGCATTGTGCCATTTGTATTTAATTCCGATGCAATTTCTGTGTTTCATCGTCAATAAGAAGGTCCAAGGGATACAGTAAACCTGAAGTGAAGCATCGGAATCTATAACTAGTGTCACAGGAATGGTTCAAACATAGTCAGTAAGAAGAGTCAGTCTTCTTGTACTTCAGTCGGCATATTTGCCTAATCTATTTAATACCGATGCAATTTCAGTGTTTCATCGGCAATAAGAAGGCCCAAGGGATACAGTAAACCTGGAGTGAAGCACGGAATCAATAACTAGTGTCAGTGGAATGGCTCAAAGCAAAGACAGTAAGAAGAGTCAGTCTTCTTGTACTTAAGTCAGGATTGTGCCTTTTGGGTTTAAGTCCGGTGCAATTTCTGTGTTTCATCGTCAATAGGATGGTCAGAGGAATACAGGAAACCTGAAGTGAAGCATCGGAATCTTTAACTTGTGTCACAGGAATGGTTCAAAAGATAGTCAGTAAGACGAGTCAGTCTTCTTGTACTTAAGTCGGCATTAAGCTTTTTGTATTTAATTCCGGTGCAATTTCTGTGTTTCATCGTCAATACGAAGGTCAGAGGGATACAGTAAACCTAAAGTGAAGCATCGGAATCTATAACTAGTGTCACAGGAATGGTTCAATACATAGTCAGTAAGAAGAGTCAGTCGTCATGTCCTTAAGTCGGCATCGTGCCTTTTGTATTTAATTCCGATGCCATTTCTGTGTTTCATCGTCAATAAGAAGGTCCATGGGATACAGTAAACCTGGAGTGAAGCATCGGAATCTATAACTAGTGTCACAGGAATTGTTCAAAACATAGACAGTAAGAAGTGTCAGACTTCTTGTACTTAAGTCGGCATTGTGCCTTATGTATTTAATTCCGATGCAATTTCTGTGTTTCATCGTCAATATCAGGGTCAGAGGGATACAGTAAACCTGAAGTGAAGCATCGGAATCTATAACTAGTGTCACAGGAATGGTTCAAAACACTGTCAGTAAAAAGAGTCGGTCTTCATGTACTTAAGTCGGCATTGTGCCTTTTGTATTTAATTCCGGTGCAATGTCTGTGTTTCATCGTCAATACGAAGGTCAGATGGATACAGTAAACCTGAGGTGAAGCATCGGAATCTAAACCTACTGTCACAGGAATGGTTCAAAACATAGTCAGTAAGAAGAGTCAGTCTTCTTGTCCTTAAGATGGCATTGTGCCTTTTCTATTTAATTCCTATGCAATTTCTGTGTTTCATCGTCAATAAGAAGGTCCAAGGGATACAGTAAACCTGGAGTGAAGAATCGGAATCTATAACTAGTGTCACAGGAATGGTTCAAAACATAGACATTAAGAAGAGTCAGTCTTCTTGTACCTAAGTCGACATTGTGCCGCTTGTATTTAATTCCGATGCAATTTCTGTATTTCATCGTCAATAAGAAGGTCAGAGGGATACAGTAACCCTGAAGTGAAACACCGGAATCGATAACTAGTGTCACAGAAATGGTTCAAAATATAGTCAGAAAGAAGAGTCAGTCGTCTTGTACTTATGTCGGCATTGTGCACTTTCTATTTAATTCCGATGCAATTTCTGTGTTTCATCGTCAATAAGAAGGTCAGAGGGATACAGTAAACCTGAAGTGAAGCATCGGAATCTATAACTAGTGTCACATTAATGGTTCAAAACATAATCGGAAGGAAGAGTCAGTCTTCTTGTCCTCAAGTCAACATTGTGCTTTTTGTATTTATTTCCTATGCAATTTCTGTGTTTCATCGTCAATAAGAAGGTCCAAGGGATACAGTAAACCTGAAGTGAAGCATCGCAATCTATAACTAGTGTCACAGGAATGTTTCAAACATAGTCAGTAAGAAGAGTCAGTCTTCTTGTACTTCAGTCGGCATATTTGCCTGATCTATTTAATACCGATGCAATTTCAGTGTTTCATCGACAATAAGAAGGGCCCAAGGGATACAGTAAACCTGGAGTGAAGCACGGAATCAATAACTAGTGTCAATGGAATGGCTCAAAGCAAAGACACTAAGAAGAGTCAGTCGTCTTGTACTTATGTCGGCATTGTGCACTTTCTATTTAATTCCGATGCAATTTCTGTGTTTCATCGTCAATAAGAAGGTCAGAGGGATACAGTAAACCTGAAGTGAAGCATCGGAATCTATAACTAGTGTCACATTAATGGTTCAAAACATAATCGGAAGGAAGAGTCAGTCTTCTTGTCCTCAAGTCAACATTGTGCTTTTTGTATTTATTTCCTATGCAATTTCTGTGTTTCATCGTCAATACGAAGGTCAGAGGGATACAGTAAACCTAAAGTGAAGCATCGTAATCTATAACTAGTGTCACAGGAATGGTTCAAAACATAGTCAGTAAGAAGAGTCAGTCTTCATGTCCTTAAGTCGGCATTGTGCCTTTTGCATTTAATTCCGATGCCATTTCTGTGTTTCATCGTCAATAAGAATGTCCATGGGTTACAGTACACCTGAGGTGTAGCATCGGAATCAATAACTAGTGTCACAGGAATGGATAAATACATAGTCAGTAAGAAGAGTCAGTGTTCATGTACTTAAGTCGGCATTGTGCCTTTTGTATTTAATTCCGATGCAATTTATGTGTTTCATCGTCAACAAGAAGGTCCACGGGATACAGTAAACCTGAAGTGAAGCTTCGGAATCTATAACTAGTGCCACAGGAATGGTTCAAATCATAGTCAGTAAGAACAGTGAGTCTTCTTGTTCTTAAGTCGGCATTGTGCCTTTTCTATTTAATTCCGATGCAATTTCGGTGTTTCTTCGTCAATAAGAAGGTCCAAGGGATACAGTAATCCTGGAGTGAAGTATGGGAATCTATAAATAGTATTAATGGAATGGTTCAAAGCTTAGACAGTAAGAAGAGTCAGTCTTCTTGTAATTAAGTCTGCTTTGTGCCTTTTGTATTCAATTCTGGTGCAATTTCTGTGTTTCATCGTCAGTAAGAAGGTCCAAGGGATACAGTCAACCTGGAGTGAAGCGTGGGAATCTATAACTAGTGTCACAGGAACGGTTCAAAACATAGACAGTAAGAAGAGTAAGTCTTCATGTATCTAAGTTGGCATTGTGCCTTTTGTATTTAATTCCGATGCCATTTCTGTGTTTCATCGTCAATAAGAAGGTTCAAGGTATACAGTAAACCTGAAGTGAAGCATCGGAATCTATAACTAGTGTCACAGGAGTGGTTCAAAACATAGTCAGTAAGAAGAGTCAGTTTTCATGTACTTAAGTCGGCGTTGTGCCTTTTGTATTTAATTCCGATGCAATTTCTGTGTTTCATCGTCAATAGGAAGGTCAGAGGGATACAGTAAATCTGAAGTGAAGCATCGGAATCTATAACTAGTGTCACTGGAATGGTTCAAATCATAGTCAGTAAGAAGAGTCGGTCTTCATGTACTTAAGTCGGCATTGTGCCTTTTGTATTTAATTCCGATGCAATTTCAGTGTTTAATCGTCAATAAGAACGTGCAAGGGATACAGTAAACCAGAAGTGAAGCATCGGATCTATAACTAGTGTCACAGGAATGGTTCAAAACATAGTCAGTAAGAAGAGTCGGTCTTCATGTACTTCAGTCGGCATTGTGCCTTTTGTATTTAATTCAGATGCAATTTCAGTGTTTAATCGTCAATAAGAACGTCCAAGGGATATAAGTAAACCAGAAGTGAAGCATCGGATCTATAACTAGTGTCACAGGAATGGTTCAAAACATAGTCAGTAAGAAGAGTCAGTCTTCTTGTACTTAAGTCGGGATTGTGCCTTTTGGGTTTAAGTCCGGTGCAATTTCTGTGTTTCATCGTCAATAAGATGGTCAGAGGGGTACAGGAAACCTGAAGTGAAGCATCGGAATCTATTACTTGTGTCACAGGAATGGTTCAAAACATAGTCAGTAAGACGAGTCAGTCTTCTTGTACTTAAGTCGGCATTATGATTTTTGTATTAAATTCCGCTGCAATTACTGTGTTTCATCGTCAATACGAAGGTCAGACGGATACAGTAAACCTAAAGTGAAGCATCGGAATCTATAACTAGTGTCACAGGAATGGTTCAAAACATAGTCAGTAAAAAGAGTCAGTCTTCATGTCCCTAAGTCGGCATTGTGCCTTTTGTATTTAATTCCGATGCTATTTCTGTTTCATCGTCAATAAGAAGGTCCATGGGATACAGTAAACCTGAGGTGTAGCATCGGAATATATAACTAGTGTCACAGGAATGGATAAAACATAGTCAGTAAGAAGAGTCAGTCTTCATGTACTTAAGTCGGCATTGTGCTTTTTGTATTTAATTCCGATGCAATTTCTGTGTTTCATCGTCAATAAGAAGGTCCAAGGGATACAGTAAACCTGAAGTGAAGCATCGGAATCTATAACTAGTGTCACAGGAATGGTTCAAATCATAGTCAGTAAGAAGAGTGAGTCTTCTTGTTCTTAAGTCGGCATTGTGCCATTTCTATTTAATTCCGATGCAATTTCAGAGTTTCATCGTCAATAAGAAGGTCCAAGGGATACAGTAAACCTGGAGTGAAGTATGGGAATCTATAAATAGTGTCAATGGAATGGTTCAAAACATAGACAGTAAGAAGAGTCAGTCTTCTTGTAATTAAGTCTGCTTTGTGCCTTTTGTATTTAATTCCGGTGCAATTTCTGTGTTTCATCGTCAGTAAGAAGGTCCAAGGGAAACAGTAAATCTGAAGTGAAGCATCGGATCTATAACTAGTGTCACAGGAATGGTTCAAAACATAGTCAGTAAGAAGAGTCAGTCTTTTTGTACTTAAGTCGGCATTCTGCCTTTTATATTTAATTCCGATGCAATTTCTGTGTTTCATCGTCAATAAGAAGGTCCAAGGGATACAGTAAACCTGAAGTAAAGGATCGGAATCTATAACTAGTATCACAGGAATGGCTCAAAACATAGTGAGTAAGAAGAGTCGGTCTTCGTGCACTTAAGTCGGCATTGTGCCTTTTGTTTTTAATTTCGGTGCAATTTCTGTGTTTCAGCGTCAATAAGAAGGTCAGAGGGATACAGAAAACCTCAAGTGAATCATCGGAATCTATAACTAGTGTCACTGGAATGGTTCAAAACATGGTCAGTAAGAAGAGTCAGTCTTCTTGTCCTTAAGTCGGCATTGTGAATTTTGTATTTAATTCCGAAGCACTTTCTGTGTTTCATCGTCAATAAGAAGGTCCAAGGGATACAGTAAACCTGACGTGAAGCATAGAAATCTATAACTAGTGTCACAGGAATGGTTCAAAGCATAGACAGTAAGAAGAGTCAGTCATCTTGTACTTAAGTCGGCATTGTGCCTTTTGTATTTAATTCCGTTGCAATTTCTGTGTTTCATCGTCATTAAGATGATCTGAGGGATACAGTTACCCTGAAGTGAAGCATCGGAATCTATAACTAGTGTCACAGAATGGATCAAAACATAGTCAGTAAGAAGAGTCAGTCTTCTTGTACTTAAGTCGGCATTGTGCCTTTTGTATTTAGTCCGATGCAATTTCTGTGTCTCATCGTCAATAAGAAGGTCAGAGGGATACAGGAAACCTGAAAGGAAGCATCGGAATCTATAACTAGTGTCACAGGTATGGTTCAAAGCATAGACAGTAAGAAGAGCCAGTCTTCTTGTACTTGAGTCGGCATTGTGCTTTTTATATTAAATTCCGATGCAATTTCTGTGATTCATCGTCGATTAGAAGGTCAGGGGATACAGTAAACCCGAAGTGAAGAATCGGAATCTATAACTAGTGTCACAGGAATGGTTCAAAAACATAGTCAGTAAGAAGAGTCAGTCTTCTTGTACTTAAGTAGCATTGCGCCTTTTCTATTTAATTCCGATGCAACTTCAGTGTTTCATCGTCAAAATGAAGATCCAAGGGATACAGTAAACCTGGAGTGAAGCATCGGAATCTATAACTAGTGTCAGTGGAATGGTTCAAAACATAGACAGTAAGACTTGTCAGACTTCTTATATTTAAGTCGGCATTGTGCCTTTTGTATTTAATTCGCGTGCAATTTCTGTGTTTCATCGTCAATACGAAGGTCAGAGGGATACAGTAATCCTGAAGTGAAGCATCGGAATCTATAACTAGTGTCACAGGAATGGTTCAAAACATAGTCAGTAAAAAGAGTCGGTCTTCATGTACTTAAGTCGGCATTGTGCCTTTTGTATTTTATTCCGGTGCAATGCCTGTGTTTCATCGACAATAAGAAGGTCAGATGGATACAGTAAACCTTAGGTGAAGCATCGGAATCTAAAACTAGTGTCACAGGAATGGTTCAAAACATAGTCAGTAAGAAGAGTCAGTCTTCTTGTCCTTAAGTCGGCATTGTGCCTTTTCTATTTAATTCCAATGCAATTTCTGTGTTTCATCGTCAATAAGAAGGTCCAAGGGATACAGTTAACCTGGAGTGAAGAATCGGAATCTATAACTAGTGTCACAGGAATGGTTCAAAACATAGACAGTGAGAAGAGTCAGTCATCTTGTACCTAAGTCGACATTGTGCCGCTTGTATTTAATTCCGATGCAATTTCTGTATTTCATCGTCAATAAGAAGGTCAGAGGGATACAGTAACCCTGAAGTGAAGCACCGGAATCGATAACTAGTGTCACAGAAATGGTTCAAAACATAGTCAGTAAGAAGAGTCAGTCTTCTTGTACTTATGTCAGCATTGTGCACTTTCTATTTAATTCCGATGCAATTTCTGTGTTTCATCGTCAATAAGAAGGTCAGAGGGATACAGTAAACCTGAAGTGAAGCATCGGAATCTATAACTAGTGTCACATTTATGGTTCAAAACATAATCGGAAGGAAGAGTCAGTCTTCTTGTCCTTAAGTCAACATTGTGCTTTTTGTATTTATTTAATATGCAATTTCTGTATTTCATCGTCAATAAGAAGGTCCAAGGGATACAGTAAACCTGGAGTGAAGCATGGGAATCTATAACTAGTGTCACAGGAATGGTTCAAAACATAGACAGTAAGAAGAAGCAGTCTTCATGTACCTAAGTTGGCATTGTTCCTTTTGTATTTAATTCCGATGCAATTTCAGTGTTTAATCGTCAATAAGAACGTCCAAGGGATACAGTAAACCTGAAGTGAAGCATCGGATCTATAACTAGTGTCACAGGAATGGTTCAAAACATAGTCAGTAAGAAGAGTCAGTCTTCATGTACTTAAGTCGGCATTGTGCCTTATGTATTTATTTCCGATGCAATTTCTGTGTTTCATCGTCAATAAGAAGGTCCAAGGGATACAGTAAACCTGAAGTGAAGCATCGGAATCTATAACTAGTGTCACAGGAATGGTTCAAAACATAGTCTGTAAGAAGAGTCAGTCTTCTTATACTTCAGTCGGCATATTTTCCTAATCTATTTAATACCGATGCAATTTCAGTGTTTCATCGACAATAAGAAGGTCCAAGGGATACAGTAAACCTGGAGTGAAGCACGGAATCAATAACTAGTGTCAATGGAATTGCTCAAAGCAAAGACAGTAAGAAGAGTCAGTCTTCTTGTACTTAAGTCGGGATAGTGCCTTTTGGGTTTCAGTCCGGTGCAATTTCTGTGTTTCATCGTCAATAAGATGGTCAGAGGGATACAGGAAACCTGAGGTGAAGCATCGGAATCTATAACTTGTGTCACAGGAATGGTTCAAAACATAGTCATAAAGAAGAGTCGGTCTTCATGTCCTTAAGTCGGCATTGTGCCTTTTGTATTTAATTCTGATGCTATTTCTGTGTTTCATCGTCAATAAGAAGGTCCAAGGGATACAGTAAACCTGAAGTGAAGCGTCGGAATCTATAACTAGTGTCACAGGAATGGTTCAAAACAAAGTCAGTAAGAAGAGTGAGTCTTCTTGTTCTTAAGTCGGCATTGTGCCTTTTCTATTTAATTCCGATGCAATTTCTGTGTTTCATCGTCAATAAGAAGGTCCAAGGGATACAGTAAACCTGAAGTGAAGCATCGGATCTATAACTAGTGTGACAGGAATGGTTCAAATCATAGTCAGTAAGAAGAGTGAGTCTTCTTGTTCTTAAGACGGCATTGTGCCTTTTCTATTTAATTCCGATGCAATTTCTGTGTTTCATCGTCAATAAGAAGGTCAGAGGGATACAGTAAACCTGAAGTGAAGCATCGGAATCTGTAACTAGTGTCACATTAATGGTTCAAAACATAATCGGAAGGAAGAGTCAGTCTTCTTGTCCTTAAGTCAACATTGTGTTTTTTGTATTTAATTTCGATGCAATTTCTGTGTTTCATCGTCAATAAGAAGGTTCAAGGGATACAGTAAACCTGAAGTGAAGCATCGGAATCTATAACTAGTGTCACAGGAATGGTTCAAAACATAGTCGGTAAGAAGAGTCAGTTTTCATGTACTTAAGTCGGCATTGTGTCTTTTCTATTTAATTCCGATGCAATTTCAGTGTTTAATCGTCAAGTAGAAAGGTCCAAGGGATACAGTAAACCTGGAGTGAAGCATCGGAATCTATAACTAGTGTCACTGGAATGGTTCAAAACATAGTCAGTAAGAAGAGTCGGTCTTCATGTACTTAAGTCGGCATTGTGCCTTTTGTATTTAATTCCGATGCAATTTCAATGTTTAATCGTCAATAAGAACGTCCAAGGGATACAGTAAACCTGAAGTGAAGCATCAGATCTGTCACTAGTGTCACAGGAATGGTTCAAAACATAGTCAGTAAGAAGAGTCAGTCTTCTTGTACTTCAGTCGGCATATTTGAGTAATCTATTTAATACCGATTCAATTTCAGTGTCTCATCGACAATAAGAAGGTACAAGGGATACAGTAAACCTGGAGTGAAGCACGGAATCAATAACTAGTGTCAATGGAATTGCCCAAAGCAAAGACAGTAAGAAGAGTCAGTCTTCTTGTACTTAAGTCGGGATTGTGCCTTTTCGGTTTAAGTCCGGTGCAATTTCTGTGTTTCATCGTCAATAGGATGGTCAGAGGGATACAGGAAACCTGAAGTGAAGCATCGGAATCTATAACTTGTGTCACAGGAATGGTTCAAAACATAGTCAGTAAGACGAGTCAGTCTTCTTGTACTTAAGTCGGCATTGTGCTTTTTGTATTTAATTCCGGTGCAATATCTGTGTTTCATCGTCAATAAGAAGGTCAGAGGGATACAGTAAACCTGAAGTGAAGCATCAGAATCTATAACTAGTGTCACATTAATGGATCAAAGCATAATCGGAAGGAAGAGTCAGTCTTCTTGTCCTTAAGTCAACATTGTGCTTTTTGTATTTATTTCCTATGCAATTTCTGTGTTTCATCGTCAATAAAAAGGTCCAAGGGATACAGTAAACCTGGAGTGAAGCATGGGAATCTATAACTAGTGTCACAGGAACGGTTCAAAACATTGACAGTAAGAAGAGTCAGTTTTCATGTACTTAAGTCGGCATTGTGCCTTTTGTATTTAATTCCGATGCAATTTCTGTGTTTCATCGTCAATAAGAAGGTCCATGGGATACAGTAAACCTGGAGTGTAGCATCGGAGTCTATAACTAGTGTCACAGGAATGGTTCAAATCATAGAATGTAAGAAGAGTCAGTCTTCGTGTACTTAAGTCGGCATTTTGCCTTTTGTATTTAATTCCGATGCAATTTCTGTGTTTCATCGTCAATAAGAAGGTCCAGGGGATACAGTAAACCTGAAGTGAAGCATCGGAATCAATAGCTAGTGTCACAGGAATGGTTCAAAGTATAGCCAGTAATAAGAGTCAGTCTTCTTGTCCTTAAGTCGGCGTTGTGCCTTTTGTATTTAATTCCGATGCAATTTCTGTGTTTCATCGTCAATAAGAAGGTCCAAGGGATACAGTAAACCTGGAGTGAAGCATCGGAATCTATAACTAGTGTCACAGGAGTGGTTCAAAACATAGACAGTAAGAAGAGTCAGTCTTCTTGTACTTAAGTCGGCATTGTGCCTTTTTCATTTAATTCCGATGCAATTTCTGTGTCTCATCGTCAATAAGAAGGTCCAAGGGATACAGTAAACCTCAAGTGAAGCATCGGAATCTATAACTAGTGTCACAGGAATGGTTCAAAACATCGTCAGTAGGAAGAGTCGGTCTTCATGTACTTAAGTCGGCATTGTGCCTTTTGTATTTAATTCCGATGCAATTTCTGTGTTTCATCGTCAATAAGCAGGTCCAAGGGATACAGTAAACCTGGAGTGAAGCATTGGAATCTGTAACTAGTGTCACAGGAATGGTTCAAAAAATAGACAGTAAGAAGAGTCAGTCTTCTTGTATGTAAGTCGACATTGTGCCTTTTCTATTTAATTCCGATGCAATTTCTGTGTTTCGGCGTCAATAAGAAGGTCAGAGGGATACAGCAAACCTGAAGTGAAGCATCGGAATCTAAAACTAGAGTCCCAGGAATGGTTCAAAGCATCGTCAGTAGGAAGAGTCGGTCTTCTTGTACTTAAGTCGGCATTGTGCCTTTTGTATTTAATTCCGATGCAATTTCTGTGTTTCATCGTCTATAAAAAGGTCCAAGGGATACAGTAAACCTGAAGTGAAGCATCGTAATCTATAACTAGTGTCACAGGAATGGTTCAAAACATAGACAGTATGAAGTGTCAGTCTTCTTGTACTTAAGTCGGCATTGTGCTTTTTCTATTAAATTGCGATGCAATTTCTGTGTTTCATCGTCAATAAGAATGTCAGAGGGATACAGTAAACCTGAAGTGAAGCATCGGAATCCAAAACTAGTGTCACACGAATGGTTCAAATCATAGATAGTAGGAAGAGTCAGTCTTCTTGTAGTTAAGTCGGCATTGTTCCTTTTGTATTGAATTCCGATGAAATTTCTGTGTCTCATCGACAATAAGAAGGTACAAGGGATACAGTAAACCTGGAGTGAAGCACGGAATCAATAACTAGTGTCAATGGAATTGCCCAAAGCAAAGACAGTAAGAAGAGTCAGTCTTCTTGTACTTAAGTCGGGATTGTGCCTTTTCGGTTTAAGTCCGGTGCAATTTCTGTGTTTCATCGTCAATAGGATGGTCAGAGGGATACAGGAAACCTGAAGTGAAGCATCGGAATCTATAACTTGTGTCACAGGAATGGTTCAAAACATAGTCAGTAAGACGAGTCAGTCTTCTTGTACTTAAGTCGGCATTGTGCTCTTTGTATTTAATTCCGGTGCAATTTCTGTGTTTCATCGTCAATAAGATGGTCAGAGGGATACAGTAAACCTGAAGTGAAGCATCAGAATCTATAACTAGTGTCACATTAATGGATCAAAGCATAATCGGAAGGAAGAGTCAGTCTTCTTGTCCTTAAGTCAACATTGTGCTTTTTGTATTTATTTCCTATGCAATTTCTGTGTTTCATCGTCAATAAAAAGGTCCAAGGGATACAGTAAACCTGGAGTGAAGCATGGGAATCTATAACTAGTGTCACAGGAACGGTTCAAAACATTGACAGTAAGAAGAGTCAGTTTTCATGTACTTAAGTCGGCATTGTGCCTTTTGTATTTAATTCCGATGCAATTTCTGTGTTTCATCGTCAATAAGAAGGTCCATGGGATACAGTAAACCTGGAGTGTAGCATCGGAGTCTATAACTAGTGTCACAGGAATGGTTCAAATCATAGAATGTAAGAAGAGTCAGTCTTCGTGTACTTAAGTCGGCATTTTGCCTTTTGTATTTAATTCCGATGCAATTTCTGTGTTTCATCGTCAATAAGAAGGTCCAGGGGATACAGTAAACCTGAAGTGAAGCATCGGAATCTATAGCTAGTGTCACAGGAATGGTTCAAAGTATAGCCAGTAATAAGAGTCAGTCTTCTTGTCCTTAAGTCGGCGTTGTGCCTTTTGTATTTAATTCCGATGCAATTTCTGTGTTTCATCGTCAATAAGAAGGTCCAAGGGATACAGTAAACCTGGAGTGAAGCATCGGAATCTATAACTAGTGTCACAGGAGTGGTTCAAAACATAGACAGTAAGAAGAGTCAGTCTTCTTGTACTTAAGTCGGCATTGTGCCTTTTTCATTTAATTCCGATGCAATTTCTGTGTCTCATCGTCAATAAGAAGGTCCAAGGGATACAGTAAACCTCAAGTGAAGCATCGGAATCTATAACTAGTGTCACAGGAATGGTTCAAAACATCGTCAGTAGGAAGAGTCGGTCTTCATGTACTTAAGTCGGCATTGTGCCTTTTGTATTTAATTCCGATGCAATTTCTGTGTTTCATCGTCAATAAGCAGGTCCAAGGGATACAGTAAACCTGGAGTGAAGCATTGGAATCTGTAACTAGTGTCACAGGAATGGTTCAAAAAATAGACAGTAAGAAGAGTCAGTCTTCTTGTATGTAAGTCGACATTGTGCCTTTTCTATTTAATTCCGATGCAATTTCTGTGTTTCGGCGTCAATAAGAAGGTCAGAGGGATACAGCAAACCTGAAGTGAAGCATCGGAATCTAAAACTAGAGTCACAGGAATGGTTCAAAGCATCGTCAGTAGGAAGAGTCGGTCTTCTTGTACTTAAGTCGGCATTGTGCCTTTTGTATTTAATTCCGATGCAATTTCTGTGTTTCATCGTCTATAAAAAGGTCCAAGGGATACAGTAAACCTGAAGTGAAGCATCGTAATCTATAACTAGTGTCACAGGAATGGTTCAAAACATAGACAGTATGAAGTGTCAGTCTTCTTGTACTTAAGTCGGCATTGTGCTTTTTCTATTAAATTGCGATGCAATTTCTGTGTTTCATCGTCAATAAGAATGTCAGAGGGATACAGTAAACCTGAAGTGAAGCATCGGAATCCAAAACTAGTGTCACACGAATGGTTCAAATCATAGATAGTAGGAAGAGTCAGTCTTCTTGTAGTTAAGTCGGCATTGTTCCTTTTGTATTGAATTCCGATGAAATTTCTGTGTATCATCGTCAATAAGCTGGTCCAAGGGATACAGTAAACCTGGAGTGAAGCACGGAATCAATTACTAGTGTCAATGGAATTGCCCAAAGCAAAGACAGTAAGAAGAGTCAGTCTTCTTGTACTTAAGTCGGGATTGTGCCTCTTCGGTTTAAGTCCGGTGCAATTTCTGTGTTTCATCGTCAATAGGATGGTCAGAGGGATACAGGAAACCTGAAGTGAAGCATCGGAAACTATAACTTGTGTCACAGGAATGGTTCAAAACATAGTCAGTAAGACGAGTCAGTCTTCTTGTACTTAAGTCGGCATTGTGCTTTTTGTATTTAATTCCGGTGCAATTTCTGTGTTTCATCGTCAATAAGAAGGTCAGAGGGATACAGTAAACCTGAAGTGAAGCATCAGAATCTATAACTAGTGTCACATTAATGGATCAAAGCATAATCGGAAGGAAGAGTCAGTCTTCTTGTCCTTAAGTCAACATTGTGCTTTTTGTATTTATTTCCTATGCAATTTCTGTGTTTCATCGTCAATAAGAAGGTCCAAGGGATACAGTAAGCCTGGAGTGAAGCATGGGAATCTATAACTAGTGTCACAGGAACGGTTCAAAACATTGACAGTAAGAAGAGTCAGTTTTCATGTACTTAAGTCGGCATTGTGCCTTTTGTATTTAATTCCGATGCAATTTCTGTGTTTCATCGTCAATAAGAAGGTCCATGGGATACAGTAAACCTGGAGTGTAGCATCGGAGTCTATAACTAGTGTCGCAGGAATGGTTCAAATCATAGAATGTAAGAAGAGTCAGTCTTCGTGTACTTAAGTCGGCATTTTGCCTTTTGTATTTAATTCCGATGCAATTTCTGTGTTTCATCGTCAATAAGAAGGTCCAGGGGATACAGTAAACCTGAAGTGAAGCATCGGAATCTATAGCTAGTGTCACAGGAATGGTTCAAAGTATAGTCAGTAATAAGAGTCAGTCTTCTTATCCTTAAGTCGGCGTTGTGCCTTTTGTATTTAATTCCGATGCAATTTCTGTGTTTCATCGTCAATAAGAAGGTCCAAGGGATACAGTAAACCTGGAGTGAAGCATCGGAATCTATAACTAGTGTCACAGGAGTGGTTCAAAACATAGACAGTAAGAAGAGTCAGTCTTCTTGTACTTAAGTCGGCATTGTGCCTTTTTCATTTAATTCCGATGCAATTTCTGTGTCTCATCGTCAATAAGAAGGTCCAAGGGATACAGTAAACCTCAAGTGAAGCATCGGAATCTATAACTAGTGTCACAGGAATGGTTCAAATCATCGTCAGTAGGAAGAGTCGGTCTTCATGTACTTAAGTCGGCATTGTGCTTTTTGTATTTAATTCCGATGCAATTTCTGTGTTTCATCGTCAATAAGCAGGTCCAAGGGATACAGTAAACCTGGAGTGAAGCATTGGAATCTGTAGCTAGTGTCACAGGAATGGTTCAAAAAATAGACAGTAAGAAGAGTCAGTCTTCTTGTATGTAAGTCGACATTGTGCCTTTTCTATTTAATTCCGATGCAATTTCTGTGTTTCGGCGTCGATAAGAAGGTCAGAGGGATACAGCAAACCTGAAGTGAAGCATCGGAATCTAAAACTAGAGTCACAGGAATGGTTCAAAGCATCGTCAGTAGGAAGAGTCGGTCTTCTTGTACTTAAGTCGGCATTGTGCCTTTTGTATTTAATTCCGATGCAATTTCTGTGTTTCATCGTCAATAAAAAGGTCCAAGGGATACAGTAAACCTGAAGTGAAGCATCGTAATCTATAACTAGTGTCACAGGAATGGTTCAAAACATAGACAGTATGAAGTGTCAGTCTTCTTGTACTTAAGTCGGCATTGTGCTTTTTCTATTAAATTGCGATGCAATTTCTGTGTTTCATCGTCAATAAGAATGTCAGAGGGATACAGTAAACCTGAAGTGAAGCATCGGAATCCAAAACTAGTGTCACACGAATGGTTCAAATCATAGACAGTAGGAAGAGTCAGTCTTCTTGTAGTTAAGTCGGCATTGTTCCTTTTGTATTGAATTCCGATGAAATTTCTGTGTATCATCGTCAATAAGCTGGTCCAAGGGATACAGTAAACCTGGAGTGAAGCATCGGATTCTATAACTAGTGTCACAGGAATGGTTCAAATCATAGACAGTAAGAAGAGTCAGTCTTCTTGTACTTAAGTTGACATTGTGCCATTTCCGTTTAATTCCGATGGAATTTCTGTGTTTCATCGTCAATAAGAAGGTCAGAGGGACACAATAAAGGTGAAGTGAAGCATCGGGATCTATAACTAGTGTCACAGGAATGGTTCAAAAAAAGCCAGTAAGAAGTGTCAGTCTTCTTGTCTTTAAGTCAGCAATTTGCTCTTTGTATTTAATTCCGATGCAATTTCTGTGTTTCATCGTCAATAAGAAGGTCAGAGGGATACAGTAAACCTGGAGTGTAGCATCGGAATCTATAACTAGTGTCACAGGAATTGTTCAAATCATAGACAGTAAGAAGAGTCAGTCCTCGCGTACTTAAGTCGGCATTTTGCATTTTGTATTTAATTCCGATGCAATTTCTGTGGTTCATCGTAAATAAGAAGATCCAAGGGATACAGTAAACCTGAGGTGAAGCACCGGAATCCATAACTATTGTCCCAGGAATGGTTCAAAACATAGTCAGTAATAAGAGTCATTCTTCTTGTACTTAAGTCGGCATTGTACCTTTTCTATTTAATTCCGATGCGATTTCTATGTTTCATCGTCAATAACAAGGTCCAAGGGATACAGTAAACCTGGAGTGAAGCATCAGAATCTATAACTAGTGTCAATGGAATGGTTCAAAACATAGACAGTAAGAAGAGTCAGTCTTCTTGTACTTAAGTCGGCATTGTGCCTTTTGTATTTAATTCCGATGCAATTTCTGTGTTTCATCGCCAATAAGAAGGTCCACGGGATACAGTAAACCTGGAGTGAAGCATCGGAGTCTATAACTAGTGTCACAGGACTGGTTCAAAAATAGACAGTAAGAAGAGTCAGTCTTCTTATACTTAATTCGGCATTGTGCCTTTTGTATTTAATTCCGATGCAATTTCTGTGTTTCATCGTCAATAAGAAGGTCAGAAGGATACAGTAAACCTGAAGTGAAGCATCGGAATCCGTAACTTGTGTCACAAGAATGGTTCAAAACATAGTCAGTAAGAAGAGTCAGTCTTCTTGTACTTAAGTCGGCATTGTGCCTTTTGTATTTAATTCCGATGCAATTTCTGGGTTTCATCGTCTATAAGAAGGTCCAAGGGATACAGTAAACCTGGAGTGAAGCATCGGAAACTATAACTAGTGTCACAGGGACGGTTCAAAACATAGACCGTAAGATGAGTCGGTATTCTTGTACTTAAGTCGGCGTTGTGCTTTTTGTATTTATTTCCGATGCAATTTCTGTGTTTCATCTTCACTAAGAAGGTCAGAGGGATACAGCAATCCTGAAGTTAAGCATCGGAATCTATAACTAGAGTCACAGGAATGGTTCAAAGCATAGTCAGTAAGAAGAGTCAATCTTCTTGTGCTTAAGTCGGCATTGTGCCTTTTGTATTGAATTCCGATGCAATTTCTGTGTTTCATCGTCAATAAGTAGGTCCAAGGGATACAGTAAACCTGAAGTGAAGCATCGGAATCTATAACTAGTGTCACAGGAATGGTTCAAAGCATAGTCAGTAAGAAGAGTCAATCTTCTTGTGCTTAAGTCGGCATTGTGCCTTTTGTATTGAATTCCGATGCAATTTCTGTGTTTCATCGTCAATAAGTAGGTCCAAGGGATACAGTAAACCTGAAGTGAAGCATCGGAATCTATAACTAGTGTCACAGGAATGGTTCAAAGCATAGACAGTAAGAAGAGTCAGTCTTCTTGTACTTAAGTCAGCATTGTGTCTTTTGTATTTAATTCCGATGCAATTTCTGTGTTTCATCGTCAATAAGGTCAGAGGGATACAGTAAACCTGAAGTGAAGCATCGGAATCTATAACTACTGTCACAGGAATGGTTCAAAACATAGTCAGTAAGAAGAGTCAGTCTACTTGTACTTAAGTTGCATTGTGCCTTTCGTATTTAATTCCGATGCAATTTCTGTGTTTCACACCAATAAGAAGGTCAGAGGGATACAGTAAACCTGAAGTGAAGCATCGCAATCTATAACTAGTGTCTCAGGAATGGTTCAAAACATAGTCAGTAAGAAGAGTCAGTCTTCTTGTCCTTTAGTCGGCATTGTGCCTTTTGTATTTAATTCCGATGCAATTTCTGTGATTCATCGGCAATAAGGTCAGAGGAATACAGTAAACCTGAAGTGAAGCATCGGAATGTATAACTAGTGTCACAGGAATGGTTCAAAACAAAGTCAGTAAGAAGAGCCAATCTTCTTATCCTTAAGTCGGCATTGTGCCTTTTGTATATAATTCCGATGCAATTTCTGTGTTTCATCGTCAATAAGAAGGTCCAAGGGATACAGTAAACCTGGAGTGAAGCATCGGAATCTATAACTAGTGTCACAGGAGTGGTTCAAAACATAGACAGTAAGAAGAGTCAGTCTTCTTGTACTTAAGTCGGCATTGTGCCTTTTTCATTTAATTCCGATGCAATTTCTGTGTCTCATCGTCAATAAGAAGGTCCAAGGGATACAGTAAACCTGGAGTGAAGCATCGGAATCTATAACTAGTGTCACAGGAGTGGTTCAAAACATAGACAGTAAGAAGAGTCAGTCTTCTTGTATGTAAGTCGACATTGTGCCTTTTCTATTTAATTCCGATGCAATTTCTGTGTTTCGGCGTCAATAAGAAGGTCAGAGGGACACAATAAACCTGAAGTGAAGCATCGGGATCTATAACTAGTGTCACAGGAATGGTTCAAAAAAAAGTCAGTAAGAAGTGTCAGTCTTCTTGTCCTTAAGTCAGCAATTTGCTCTTTGTATTTAATTCCGATGCAATTTCTGTGTTTCATTGTCAATAAGAAGGTCAGAGGGATACAGTAAACCTGGAGTGTAGCATCGGAATCTGTAACTAGTGTCACAGGAATTGTTCAAATCATAGTAAGAAGAGTCAGTCCTCGCGTACTTAAGTCAGCATTTTGCATTTTGTATTTAATTCCGATGCAATTTCTGTGGTTCATCGTAAATAAGAAGATCCAAGGGATACAGTAAACCTGAGGTGAAGCATCGGAATCTATAACTATTGTCCCAGGAATGGTTCAAAACATAGTCAGTAATAAGAGTCAGTCTTCTTGTACTTAAGTCGGCATTGTACCTATTCTATTTAATTCCGATGCGATTTCTATGTTTCATCGTCAATAACAAGGTCCAAGGGATACAGTAAACCTGGAGTGAAGCATCAGAATCTATAACTAGTGTCAATGGAATGGTTCAAAACATAGACAGTAAGAAGAGTCAGTCTTCTTGTACTTAAGTCGGCATTGTGATTTTTGTATTTAATTCCGATGCAATTTCTGGGTTTTTTCGTCAATAAGAAGGTCAGAGGGATACAGTAAACCTGAAGTGAAGCATCGGAATCTATAACTAGTGTCACAGGGATGGTTCAAAACATAGACAGTAAGAAGAGTCAGTCTTCTTGTACTTAAGTCGGCATTGTGCCTTTTGTATTTAATTCCGATTCTATTTCTGTGTTTCATCGTCAATAAGAAGGTCAGAGGAATACAGTAATCCTGATGTGAAGCATCGGAATCTGTAACTAGTGTCACAGGAATGGTTCAAAACATAGTCAGTAAGAATAGTAAGTCTTCTTGCACTAAAGTCATCATTGTGCATATTCTATTTGATTCTGATGCAAATTCTGTGTTTCATCGTCAATAAGAAGGTCCAAGGGATACAGTAAACCTGGAGTGATGCATCGGAATCTATAACTAGTGTCACAGGAATGGTTCAAATCGTAGACAGTAAGAAGAGTCAGACTTCTTTTACTTAAGTCGGCATTGTGCCTTTTGTATTTAATTCCGATGCAATTTCTGTGTTTCATCGCCAATAAGAAGGTCCACGGGATACAGTAAACCCGGAGTGAAGCATCGGAGTCTATAACTAGTGTCACAGGACTGGTTCAAAAATACACAGTAAGAAGAGTCAGTCTTCTTATACTTAATTCGGCATTGTGCCTTTTGTATTTAATTCCGATGCAATATCTGTGTTTCATCGTCAATAAGAAGGTCAGAAGGATACAGTAAACCTGAAGTGAAGCATCGGAATCCGTAACTTGTGTCACAAGAATGGTTCAAAACATAGTCAGTAAGAAGAGTCAGACTTCTTGTACTTAAGTCGGCATTGTGCCTTTTGTATTTAATTCCGATGCAATTTCTGTGTTTCATCGTCTAAAAGAAGGTCCAAGGGATACAGTAAACCTCGAGTGAAGCATCGGAATCTATAACTAGTGTCACAGGGACGGTTCAAAACATAGACCGTAAGATGAGTCGGTATTCTTGTACTTAAGTCGGCGTTGTGCTTTTTGTATTTATTTCCGATGCAATTTCTGTGTTTCATCGTCACTAAGAAGGTCAGAGGGATACTGTAATCCTGAAGTTAAGCATCGGAATCTATAACTAGTGTCACAGGAATGGTTCAAAACGTACCCAGTAAGAAGAGTCAGTCTTCTTGTGCTTAAGTCGGCATTGTGCCTTTTGTATTGAATTCCGATGCAATTTCTGTGATTCATCGTCAATAAGTAGGTCCAACTGAAACAGTAAACCTGAAGTGAAGCATCGGAATCTATAACTAGTGTCACAGGAATGGTTCAAAGCATAGACAGTAAGAAGAGTCAGTCTTCTTGTACTTAAGTCAGCATTGTGTCTTTTGTATTTAATTCCGATGCAATTTCTGTGTTTCATCGTCAATAAGAAGGTCCAAGGGATACAGTAAACCTGAAGTGAAGCATCGGAATCTACAACTAGTGTCTCAGGAATGGTTCAAAACATAGACAGTAAGAAGAGTCAGTCTTCTTGTACTTAAGTCGGCATTGTGCCTTTTCTATTTAATTCTGATGCAATTTCTGTGTTTCATCGTCAATAAGGTCAGAGGGATACAGTAAACCTGAAGTGAAGCATCGGAATCTATAACTACTGTCACAGGAATGGTTCAAAACATAGTCAGTAAGAAGAGTCAGTCTACTTTTACTTAAGTTTGCATTGTGCCTTTCGTATTTAATTCCGATGCAATTTCTGTGTTTCACACCAATAAGAAGGTCAGAGGGATACAGTAAACCTGAAGTGAAGCATCGCAATCTATAACTAGTGTCTCAGGAATGGTTCAAAACATAGTCAGTAAGAAGAGTCAGTCTTCTTTTCCCTTAGTCGGCATTGTGCCTTTTGTATTTAATTCCGATGCAATTTCTGTGTTTCATCGTCAATAAGAAGGTCCATGGGATACAGTAAACCTGAAGTGAAGCATCGGAATCTATAACTAGTGTCACAGGAACGGTTCAAACATAGTCAGTAGGAAGAGTTGGTCTTCATGTACATATGTCGGCATTGTGCCATTTGTATTTAATTACGATGGAATTTCTGTGTTTCATCGTCAATAAGAAGGTCCAGGGGATACAGTAAACCTCAAGTGAAGCATCGGAATCTATAACTAGTGTCACAAGAATCGTTCAAATCATAGACAGAGGAAAGAGTCAGTCTTCTTGTACTTAAGTCGGCATTGTGCTTTTTCTATTTAATTCCGATGCAATATCTGTGTTTCATCGTCAATAAGAAGGTCCAAGGGATACAGTAAACCTCAAGTGAAGCATCGGAATCTATAACTAGTGTCACAGGAATGGTTCAAAACATAGACAGCGGGAAGGGCCAGTCTTCTTGTACTTAAGTCGGCATTGTGCCTTTTCTATTTAATTCCGATGCAATTTCTGTGTTTCATCGTAAATAAAAAGGTCCAAGGGATACAGTAAACCTGAAATGACGCATCGGAATCTATAACTAGTGTCACAGGAATGGTTCAAAACATAGACAGTAAGAAGGGTCAGTCTTCTTGTACTTAAGACGGCGTTGTGCCTTTTGTATTTAATTCCGATGCAATTTCTGTGATTCATCGACAATAAGAAGGTCCAAGGGATACAGTAAACCTCAAGTGAAGCATCGGAATCTATAACTAGTGTCACAGGAATGGTTCAAAACAAAGTCAGTAAGAAGAGCCAGTCTCCTTATCCTTAAGTTGGCATTGTGCCTTTTTAATTCCGATGCAATTTCTGTGTTTCATCGTCAATAAGAAGGTCCAGGGGATACAGTAAACCTGAAGTGAAGCATCGGAATCTATAACTAGTGTCACAGGAATGGTCAAAACATAGTCAGTAAGAAGAGTCAGTCTTCTTGTACTTACGTCGGCATTGTGCCTTTTCTATTTGATTCCGATGATATTTCTGTGTTTCATCGTCAATAAGAAGGTCCAAGGGATACAGTAAACCTCAAGTGAAGCATCGGAATCTATAACTAGTGTCACAGGAACGGTTCAAACATAGTCAGTAGGAAGAGTTGGTATTCATGTACTTATGTCGGCATTGTGCCTTTTGTATTTAATTCCGATACAATTTCTGTGTTTCATCGTCAATAAGAAGGTCCAGGGGATACAGTAAACATGAAGTAAAACATCGGAATCTATAGCTAGTGTCACAGGAATGGTTCAAAGTACTGTCAGTAATAAGAGTCAGTCTTCTTGTCCTTAAGTCGGCGTTGTGCCTTTTGTATTTAATTCCGATGCAATTTCTGTGTTTCATCGTCAATAAGAAGGTCCAAGGGATACAGTAAACCAGGAGTGAAGCATCGGAATCTATAACTAGTGTCACAGGAGTGGTTCAAATCATAGACAGTAAGAAGAGTCAATCTTCTTGAAATTAAGTCGGCATTGTGCCTTTTGCATTTAATTCCGATGCAATTTCTGTGTCTCATCGTCAATAAGAAGGTCCAAGGGATACAGTAAACCTCAAGTGAAGCATCGGAATCCATAACTAGTGTCACAGGAATGGTTCAAAGCATCGTCAGTAGGAAGAGTCGGTCTTCATGTACTTAAGTCCGCATTGTGCCTTTTGTATTTAATTCCGATGCAATTTCTGTGCTTCATCGTCAATAAGCTGGTCCAAGGGATACAGTAAACCTGGAGTGAAGCATTGGAATCTATAACTAGTGTCACAGGAATGGTTCAAAAAATAGACAGTAAGAAGAGTCAGTCTTCTTGTACGTAAGTCGACATTGTGCCTTTTCTATTTAATTCCGATGCAATTTCTGTGTTTCATCGTCAATAAGAAGGTCAGAGGGATACAGTAAACCTGAAGTGAAGCGTCGGAATCAAAACTAGTGTCACACGAATGGTTCAAATCATAGACAGTAGGAAGAGTCAGTCTTCTGGTAGTTAAGTCGGCATTGTTCCTTTTGTATTGAATTCCGATGAAATTTCTGTGTATCATCGTCAATAAGCTGGTCCAAGGGATACAGTAAACCTGGAGTGAACCATCGGATTCTATAACTAGTGTCACAGGAATGGTTCAAATCATAGCCAGTACGAAGAGTCAGTCTTCTTGTACTTAAGTCGACATTGTGCCATTTCCATTTAATTCCGATGGAATTTCTGTGTTTCATCGTCAATAAGAAGGTCAGAGGGACACAATAAACCTGAAGTGAGGCATCGGGATCTATAACTAGTGTCGCAGGAATGGTTCAAAACATAGTCAGTAATAAGTGTCAGTCTTCTTGTACTTAAGTCGGCATTGTACCTTTTCTATTTAATTCCGATGCGATTTCTATGTTTCATCGTCAATAACAAGGTCCAAGGGATACAGTAAACCTGGAGTGAAGCATCAGAATCTATAACTAGTGTCAATGGAATGGTTCAAAACATAGACAGTAAGAAGAGTCAGTCTTCTTGTACTTAAGTAGGCATTGTGATTTTTGTATTCAATTCCGACGCAATTTCTGGGTTTCTTCGTCAATAAGAAGGTCAGAGGGATACAGTAAACCTGAAGTGAAGCATCGGAATCTATAACTAGTGTCACAGGGATGGTTCAAAACATAGACAATAAGAAGAGTCAGTCTTCTTGTACTTAAGTCGGCATTGTACCTTTTGTATTTAATTCCGATTCAATTTCTGTGTTTCATCGTCAATAAGAAGGTCAGAAGGATACAGTAAACCTGAAGTGAAGCATCGGAATCCGTAACTTGTGTCACAAGAATGGTTCAAAACATAGTCAGTAAGAAGAGTCAGACTTCTTGTACTTAAGTCGGCATTGTGCCTTTTGTATTTAATTCCGATGCAATTTCTGTGTTTCATCGTCTAAAAGGAGGTCCAAGGGATACAGTAAACCTGGAGTGAAGCATCGGAATCTATAACTAGTGTCACAGGGACGGTTCAAAACATAGACCGTAAGATCAGTCGGTATTCTTGTACTTAAGTCGGCGTTGTGCTTTTTGTATTTATTTCCGATGCAATTTCTGTGTTTCATCGTCACTAAGAAGGTCAGAGGGATACAGTAATCCTGAAGTTAAGCATCGGAATCTATAACTAGTGTCACAGGAATGGTTCAAAACGTACCCAGTAAGAAGAGTCAGTCTTCTTGTGCTTAAGTCGGCATTGTGCCTTTTGTATTGAATTCCGATGCAATTTCTGTGTTTCATCGTCAATAAGTAGGTCCAACTGAAACAGTAAACCTGAAGTGAAGCATCGGAATCTATAACTAGTGTCACAGAAATGGTTCAAAGCATAGACAGTAAGAAGAGTCAGTCTTCTTGTACTTAAGTCAGCATTGTGTCTTTTGTATTTAATTCCGATGCAATTTCTGTGTTTCATCGTCAATAAGAAGGTCCAAGGGATACAGTAAACCTGGAGTGATGCATCGGAATCTATAACTAGTGTCACAGGAATGGTTCAAATCATAGACAGTAAGAAGAGTCAGACTTCTTTTACTTAAGTCGGCATTGTGCCTTTTGTATTTAATTCCGATGCAATTTCTGTGTTTCATCGCCAATAAGAAGGTCCACGGGATACAGTAAACCTGGAGTGAAGCATCGGAGTCTATAACTAGTGTCACAGGACTGGTTCAAAATTAGACAGTAAGAAGAGTCAGTCTTCTTATACTTAATTCGGCATTGTGCCTTTTGTATTTAATTCCGATGCAATTTCTGTGTTTCATCGTCAATAAGAAGGTCAGAAGGATACAGTAAACCTGAAGTGAAGCATCGGAATCCGTAACTTGTGTCACAAGAATGGATCAAAACATAGTCAGTAAGAAGAGTCAGTCTTCTTGTACTTAAGTCGGCATTGTGCCTTTTGTATTTAATTCCGATGCAATTTCTGTGTTTCATCGTCAATAAGAAGGTCCAAGGGATACAGTAAACCTGGAGTGAAGCATCGGAATCTATAACTAGTGTCACAGGAGTGGTTCAAATCATAGACAGTAAGAAGAGTCAGTCTTCTTGTACTTAAGTCGGCATTGTGCCTTTTGCATTTAATTCCGATGCAATTTCTGTGTCTCATCGTCAATAAGAAGGTCCAAGGGATACAGTAAACCTCAAGTGAAGCATCGGAATCTATAACTAGTGTCACAGGAATGGTTCAAAGCATCGTCAGTAGGAAGAGTCGGTCTTCATGTACTTAAGTCGGCATTGTGCCTTTTGTATTTAATTCCGATGCAATTTCTGTGCTTCATCGTCAATAAGCAGGTCCAAGAGATAGAGTAAACCTCGAGTGAAGCATTGGAATCTATAACTAGTGTCACAGGAATGGTTCAAATAATAGACAGTAAGAAGAGTCAGTCTTCTTGTACGGAAGTCGACATTGTGCCTTTTCTATTTAATTCCGATGCAATTTCTGTGTTTCATCGTCAATAAGAAGGTCAGAGGGATACAGCAAACCTAAAGTGAAGCATCGGAATCTAAAACTAGTGTCACAGGAATGGTTCAAAGCATCGTCAGTAGGAAGAGTCGGTCTTCATGTACTTAAGTCGGCATTGTGCGTTTTGTATTTAATTCCGATGCAATTTCTGTGTTTCATCGTCAATAAGCAGGTCCAAGGGATACAGTAAACCTGAAGTGAAGCATCGTAATCTATAACTAGTGTCACAGGAATGGTTCAAAACTTAGACAGTATGAAGTGTCAGTCTTCTTGTACTTAAGTCGGCATTGTGCCTTTTCTATTAAATTCCGATGCAATTTCTGTGTTTCATCGTCAATAAGAAGGTCAGAGGGATAGAGTAAACCTGAAGTGAAGCATCGGAATCCAAAACTAGTGTCACACGAATGGTTCAAATCATAGACAGTAGGAAGAGTCAGTCTTCTTGTAGTTAAGTCGGCATTGTTCGTTTTGTATTGAATTCCGATGAAATTTCTGTGTATCATCGTCAATAAGCTGGTCCAAGGGATACAGTAAACCTGGAGTGAAGCATCGGAATGTATAACTAGTGTCACAGGAATGATTCAAATAAAAGCCAGTAAGAAGAGTCAGTCTTCTTGTCCTTAAGTCGGAATTGTGCTCTTTGTATTTAATTCCGATGCAATTTCTGTGTTTCATCGTCAATAAGAAGGTCAGAGGGATACAGTAAACCTGGAGTGTAGCATCGGAATCTATAACTAGTGTCACAGGAATTGTTCAAATCATAGACAGTAAGAAGAGTCAGTCCTCGTGTACTTAAGTCGGCATTTTGCATTTTGTATTTAATTCCGATGCAATTTCTGTGGTTCATCGTCAATAAGAAGATCCAAGGGATACAGTAAACCTCAGGTGAAGCATCGGAATCCATAACTATTGTCACAGGAATGGTTCAAATCATAGTCAGTAATAAGAGTCAGTCTTCTTGTACTTAAGTCGGCATTGTACCTTTTCTATTTAATTCCGATGCGATTTCTATGTTTCATCGTCAATAACAAGGTCCAAGGGATACAGTAAACCTGTAGTGAAGCATCAGAATCTATAACTAGTGTCAATGGAATGGTTCAAAACATAGACAGTAAGAACAGTCAGTCTTCTTGTACTTAAGTCGGCATTGTGATTTTTGTATTTAATTCCGATTCAATTTCTGTGTTTCATCGTCAATAAGAAGGTCAGAGGAATACAGTAATCCTGAAGTGAAGCATCGGAATCTATAACTAGTGTCACAGGAATGGTTCAAAACATAGTCAGTAAGAATAGTAAGTCTTCTTGCACTAAAGTCATCATTGTGCATATTCTATTCGATTCTGATGCAAATTCTGTGTTTCATCGTCAATAAGAAGGTCCAAGGGATACAGTAAACCTGGAGTGATGCATCGGAATCTATAACTAGTGTCACAGGAATGGTTCAAATCATAGACAGTAAGAAGGGTCAGACTTCTTTTACTTAAGTCGGCATTGTGCCTTTTGTATTTCATTCCGATGCAATTTCTGTGTTTCATCGCCAATAAGAAGGTCCACGGGATACAGTAAACCTGGAGTGAAGCATCGGAGTGTATAACTAGTGTCACAGGACTGGTTCAAAAATATACAGTAAGAAGAGTCAGTCTTCTTATACTTAATTCGGCATTGTGCCTTTTGTATTTAATTCCGATGCAATTTCTGTGTTTCATCGTCAATAAGAAGGTCAGAAGGATACTGTAAACCTGAAGTGAAGCATCGGAATCCGTAACTTGTGTCACAAGAATGGTTCAAAACATAGTCAGTAAGAAGAGTCAGTCTTCTTGTACTTAAGTCGGCATTGTGCCTTTTGTATTTAATTCCGATGCAATTTCTGTGTTTCATCGTCTATAAGAAGGTCCAAGGGATACAGTAAACCTGGAGTGAAGCATCGGAAACTATAACTAGTGTCACAGGGACGGTTCAAAACATAGACAGTATGAAGTGTCAGTCTTCTTGTACTTAAGTCGGCATTGTGCCTTCTCTATTAAATTCCGATGCAATTTCTGTGTTTCATCGTCAATAAGAAGGTCAGAAGGATACAGTAAACCTGAAGTGAAGCGTCGGAATCAAAACTAGTGTCACACGAATGGTTCAAATCATAGACAGTAGGAAGACTCAGTCTTCTTGTAGTTAAGTCGGCATTGTTCCTTTTGTATTGAATTCCGATGAATTTTCTGTGTATCATCGTCAATAAGCTGGTCCAAGGGATACAGTAAACCTGGAGTGAAGCATCGGATTCTGTAACTAGTGTCACAGGAATGGTTCAAATCATAGCCAGTACGAAGAGTCAGTCTTCTTGTACTTAAGTCGACATTGTGCCATTTCCGTTTAATTCCGATGGAATTTCTGTGTTTCATCGTCAATAAGAAGGTCAGATGGACACAATAAACCTGAAGTGAAGCATCGGGATCTATAACTAGTGTCACAGGAATGGTTCAAAAAAAAGCCAGTAAGAAGTGTCAGTCTTCTTGTCCGTAAGTCAGCAATCTGCTCTTTGTATTTAATTCCGATGCAATTTCTGTGTTTCATCGTCAATAAGAAGGTCAGAGGGATACAGTAAACCTGGAGTGTAGCATCGGAATCTATAACCAGTGTCACAGGAATTGTTCAAATCATAGACAGTAAGAAGAGTCAGTCCTCGCGTACTTAAGTCGGCATTTTGGATTTTGTATTTAATTCCGATGCAATTTCTGTGGTTCATCGTAAATAAGAAGACCCAAGGGATACAGTAAACCTGGAGTGAAGCATCGGAATCCATAACTATTGTCCCAGGAATGGTTCAAAACATAGTCAGTAATAAGAGTCAGTCTTCTTGTACTTAAGTCGGCATTGTACCTTTTCTATTTAATTCCGATGCAATTTCTGTGTTTCATCGTCAATAAGAAGGTCAGAGGGATACAGCAAACCTAAAGTGAAGCATCGGAATCTAAAACTAGTGTCACAGGAATGGTTCAAAGGATCGTCAGTAGGAAGAGTCGGTCTTCATGTACTTAAGTCGGCATTGTGCGTTTTGTATTTAATTCCGATGCAATTTCTGTGTTTCATCGTCAATAAGCAGGTCCAAGGGATACAGTAAACCTGAAGTGAAGCATCGTAATCTATAACTAGTGTCACAGGAATGGTTCAAAACTTAGACAGTATGAAGTGTCAGTCTTCTTGTACTTAAGTCGGCATTGTGCCTTTTCTATTAAATTCCGATGCAATTTCTGTGTTTCATCGTCAATAAGAAGGTCAGAGGGATAGAGTAAACCTGAAGTGAAGCATCGGAATCCAAAACTAGTGTCACACGAATGGTTCAAATCATAGACAGTAGGAAGAGTCAGTCTTCTTGTAGTTAAGTCGGCATTGTTCGTTTTGTATTGAATTCCGATGAAATTTCTGTGTATCATCGTCAATAAGCTGGTCCAAGGGATACAGTAAACCTGGAGTGAAGCATCGGAATGTATAACTAGTGTCACAGGAATGATTCAAATAAAAGCCAGTAAGAAGAGTCAGTCTTCTTGTCCTTAAGTCGGCATTGTGCTCTTTGTATTTAATTCCGATGCAATTTCTGTGTTTCATCGTCAATAAGAAGGTCAGAGGGATACAGTAAACCTGGAGTGTAGCATCGGAATCTATAACTAGTGTCACAGGAATTGTTCAAATCATAGACAGTAAGAAGAGTCAGTCCTCGTGTACTTAAGTCGGCATTTTGCATTTTGTATTTAATTCCGATGCAATTTCTGTGGTTCATCGTCAATAAGAAGATCCAAGGGATACAGTAAACCTCAGGTGAAGCATCGGAATCCATAACTATTGTCACAGGAATGGTTCAAATCATAGTCAGTAATAAGAGTCAGTCTTCTTGTACTTAAGTCGGCATTGTACCTTTTCTATTTAATTCCGATGCGATTTCTATGTTTCATCGTCAATAACAAGGTCCAAGGGATACAGGAAACCTGTAGTGAAGCATCAGAATCTACAACTAGTGTCAATGGAATGGTTCAAAACATAGACAGTAAGAAGAGTCAGTCTTCTTGTACTTAAGTCGGCATTGTGATTTTTGTATTTAATTCCGATTCAATTTCTGTGTTTCATCGTCAATAAGAAGGTCAGAGGAATACAGTAATCCTGAAGTGAAGCATCGGAATCTATAACTAGTGTCACAGGAATGGTTCAAAACATAGTCAGTAAGAATAGTAAGTCTTCTTGCACTAAAGTCATCATTGTGCATATTCTATTCGATTCTGATGCAAATTCTGTGTTTCATCGTCAATAAGAAGGTCCAAGGGATACAGTAAACCTGGAGTGATGCATCGGAATCTATAACTAGTGTCACAGGAATGGTTCAAATCATAGACAGTAAGAAGGGTCAGACTTCTTTTACTTAAGTCGGCATTGTGCCTTTTGTATTTCATTCCGATGCAATTTCTGTGTTTCATCGCCAATAAGAAGGTCCACGGGATACAGTAAACCTGAAGTGAAGCATCGGAATCTATAACTAGTGTCACAGGAATGGTTCAAATCATAGTCAGTAAGAATAGTAAGTCTTCTTGCACTAAAGTCATCATTGTGCATATTCTATTCGATTCTGATGCAAATTCTGTGTTTCATCGTCAATAAGAAGGTCCAAGGGATACAGTAAACCTGGAGTGATGCATCGGAATCTATAACTAGTGTCACAGGAATGGTTCAAATCATAGACAGTAAGAAGGGTCAGACTTCTTTTACTTAAGTCGGCATTGTGCCTTTTGTATTTAATTCCGATGAAATTTCTGTGTATCATCGTCAATAAGCTGGTCCAAGGGATACAGTAAACCTGGAGTGAAGCATCGGATTCTATAACTAGTGTCACAGGAATGGTTCAAATCATAGCCAGTACGAAGAGTCAGTCTTCTTGTACTTAAGTCGACATTGTGCCATTTCCGTTTAATTCCGATGGAATTTCTGTGTTTCATCGTCAATAAGAAGGTCAGAGGGACACAATAAACCTGAAGTGAAGCATCGGGATCTATAACTAGTGTCGCTGGAATGGTTAAAAAAAAAGCCAGTAAGAAGTGTCAGTCTTCTTGTCCTTAAGTCAGCAATTTGCTCTTTGTATTTAATTCCGATGCAATTTCTGTGTTTCATCGTCAATAAGAAGGCCAGAGGGATACAGTAAACCTGGAGTGTAGCATCGGAATCTATAACCAGTGTCACAGGAATTGTTCAAATCATAGACAGTAAGAAGAGTCAGTCCTCGCGTACTTAAGTCGGCATTTTGCATTTTGTATTTAATTCCGATGCAATTTCTGTGGTTCATCGTAAATAAGAAGATCCAAGGGATACAGTAAACCTGGAGTGAAGCATCGGAATCCATAACTATTGTCCCAGGAATGGTTCAAAACATAGTCAGTAATAAGAGTCAGTCTTCTTGTACTTACGTCGGCATTGTACCTTTTCTATTTAATTCCGATGCGATTTCTATGTTTCTTCGTCAATAACAAGGTCCAAGGGATACAGTAAACCTGGAGTGAAGCATCAGAATCTATAACTAGTGTCAATGGAATGGTTCAAAACATAGACAGTAAGAAGAGTCAGTCTTCTTGTACTTAAGTCGGCATTGTGATTTTTGTATTTAATTCCGATGCAATTTCTGGGTTTTTTCGTCAATAAGAAGGTCAGAGGGATACAGTAAACCTGAAGTGAAGCATCGGAATCTATAACTAGTGTCACAGGGATGGTTCAAAACATAGACAGTAAGAAGAGTCAGTCTTCTTGTACTTAAGTCGGCATTGTGCCTTTTGTATTTAACTCCGATTCAATTTCTGTGTTTCATCGTCAATAAGAAGGACAGAGGAATACAGTAATCCTGAAGTGAAGCATCGGAATCTATAACTAGTGTCACAGGAATGGTTCAAAACATAGTCAGTAAGAATAGTAAGTCTTCTTGCACTAAAGTCATCATTGTGCATATTCTATTTGATTCTGATGCAAATTCTGTGTTTCATCGTCAATAAGAAGGTCCAAGGGATACAGTAAACCTGGAGTGATGCATCGGAATCTATAACTAGTGTCACAGAAATGGTTCAAATCGTAGACAGTAAGAAGAGTCAGACTTCTTTTACTTAAGTCGGCATTGTGCCTTTTGTATTTAATTCCGATGCAATTTCTGTGTTTCATCGCCAATAAGAAGGTCCATGGGATACAGTAAACCTGGAGTGAAGCATCGGAGTCTATAACTAGTGTCACAGGACTGGTTCAAAAATAGACAGTAAGAAGAGTCAGTCTTCTTATACTTAATTCGGCATTGTGCCTTTTGTATTTAATTCCGATGCAATATCTGTGTTTCATCGTCAATAAGAAGGTCAGAAGGATACAGTAAACCTGAAGTGAAGCATCGGAATCCGTAACTTGTGTCACAAGAATGGTTCAAAACATAGTCAGTAAGAAGAGTCAGACTTCTTGTACTTAAGTCGGCATTGTGCCTTTTGTATTTAATTCCGATGCAATTTCTGTGTTTCATAGTCTAAAAGAAGGTCCAAGGGATACAGTAAACCTGGAGTGAAGCATCGGAATCTATAACTAGTGTCACAGGGACGGTTCAAAACATAGACCGTAAGATGAGTCGGTATTCTTGTACTTAAGTCGGCGTTGTGCTTTTTGTATTTATTTCCGATGCAATTTCTGTGTTTCATCGTCACTAAGAAGGTCAGAGGGATACAGTAATCCTGAAGTTAAGCATCGGAATCTATAACTAGTGTCACAGGAATGGTTCAAAGCGTACTCAGTAAGAAGAGTCAGTCTTCTTGTGCTTAAGTCGGCATTGTGCCTTTTGTATTGAATTCCGATGCAATTTCTGTGTTTCATCGTCAATAAGTAGGTCCAAGGGAAACAGTAAACCTGAAGTGAAGCATCGGAATCTATAACTAGTGTCACAGGAATGGTTCAAAGCATAGACAGTAAGAAGAGTCAGTCTTCTTGTACTTAAGTCAGCATTGTGTCTTTTGTATTTAATTCCGATGCAATTTCTGTGTTTCATCGTCAATAAGAAGGTCCAAGGGATACAGTAAACCTGAAGTGAAGCATCGGAATCTACAACTAGTATCTCAGGAATGGTTCAAAACATAGACAGTAAGAAGAGTCAGTCTTCTTGTACTTAAGTCGGCATTGTGCCTTTTCTATTCAATTCTGATGCAATTTCTGTGTTTCATCGTCAATAAGGTCAGAGGGATACAGTAAACCTGAAGTGAAGCATCGGAATCTATAACTACTGTCACAGGAATGGTTCAAAACATAGTCAGTAAGAAGAGTCAGTCTACTTGTACTTAAGTTTGCATTGTGCCTTTCGTATTAAATTCCGATGCAATTTCTGTGTTTCACACCAATAAGAAGGTCAGAGGGATACAGTAAACCTGAAGTGAAGCATCGCAATCTATAACTAGTGTCTCAGGAATGGTTCAAAACATAGTCAGTAAGAAGAGTCAGTCTTCTTGTCCCTTAGTCGGCATTGTGCCTTTTGTATTTAATTCCGATGCAATTTCTGTGTTTCATCGTCAATAAGAAGGTCCATGGGATACAGTAAACCTGGAGTGTAGCATCGGAGTCTATAACTAGTGTCACAGGAATGGTTCAAATCATAGAATGTAAGAAGAGTCAGTCTTCGTGTACTTAAGTCGGCATTTTGACTTTTGTATTTTATTCCGATGCAATTTCTGTGTTTCATCGTCAATAAGAAGGTCCAGGGGATACATTAAACCTGAAGTGAAGCATCGGAATCTATAGCTAGTGTCACAGGAATGGTTCAAAATATAGTCAGTAATAAGAGTCAGTCTTCTTATCCTTAAATCGGCGTTGTGCCTTTTGTATTTAATTCCGATGCAATTTCTGTGTCTCATCGTCAATAAGAAGGTCCAAGGGATACAGGAAACCTCAAGTGAAGCATCGGAATCTATAACTAGTGTCACAGGAATGGTTCAAAACATCGTCAGTAGGAAGAGTCTGTCTTCATGTACTTAAGTCGGCATTGTGCCTTTTCTATTTAATTCCGATGCAAATTCAATGTTTCATCGTCAATAAGCAGGTCCAAGGGATACAGTAAACCTGGAGTGAAGCATTGGAATCTGTAACTAGTGTCACAGGAATGGTTCAAAAAATAGACAGTAAGAAGAGTCAGTCTTCTTGTACTTAAGTCGACATTGTGCCTTTTCTATTTAATTCCGATGCAATTTCTGTGCTTCATCGTCAATAGGAAGGTCAGAGGGATACAGCAAACCTGGAGTGAAGCATCGGAATCTAAAACTAGTGTCAAAGGTATGGTTCAAATCATAGACAGTAGCAAGAGTCAGTGTTCTTGTACTTAAGTCGGCATTGTGCCTTTTGTATTTAATTCCAAGGCAATATCTGTGTTTCATCGTCAATAATGCAGGTAGAAGGGATACAGTAAACCTGAAGTGAAGCATGGGAATCTATAACTAGTGTTACAGGAATGTTTCAAAACATAGACAGTAGGAAGAGTCAGTCTTCTTGTACTTGAGTCGGCATTGTGCCTTTTGTATTGAATTCCGATGCAATTTCTGTGTTTCATCGTCAATAAGCTGGTCCAAGGCATACAGTAAACCTGAAGTGAAGCATCAGAATCTATAACTAGTGTCACAGGAACGGTTAAAACATAGTCAGTAGGAAGAGTTTGTCTTCATGTACTTATGTCGGCACTGAGCCTTTTGTATTTAATTCCGATGCAATTTCTGTGTTTCATCGTCAATAGGACGGTCCACGCGATACAGTAAACCTGAAGTGAAGCATCGGAATCTATAACTAGTGTCACAGGAATGGTTCAAAGCAAAGTCAGTAAGAAGAGCCAGTCTTCTGACCTTAAGTCTGCATTGTGCCTTTTGTATTTAATTCCGATGCATTTTCTGTGTTTCATCGTCAATAAGAAGGTCCAGGGGATACAGTAAAACTGAAGTGAAGCATCGGAATCTATAACTAGTGTCACAGGAATGGTCAAAACATAGTCAGTAAGAAGAGTCAGTCTTCTTGTACTTAAGTCGGCATTGTGCCTTTTCTATTTAATTCCGATGCAATTTCTGTGCTTCATCGTCAATAACAAGGTCCAAGGGATACAGTAAACCTGGAGTGAAGCATCGGAATCTATAACTAGTGTCAATGGAATGGTTCAAAACATAGACAGTAAGAAGAGTCAGTCTTCTTGTACTTAAGTCGGCATTCTTCCTTTTGTATTTAATTCCGATGCAATTTCTGTGTTTCATCGTCAATAAGAAGGTCCAAGGGGTTACAGTAAACCTGGAGTGAAGCATCGGAATCTATAACTAGTGTCACAGTAATGGTTCAAAACATAGACAGTAAGAAGGGTCAGACGTCTTGTACTTAAGTCGGCATTGTGCCTTTTGTATTTAATTCTAATGCAATATCTGTGTTTCATCGTCAAAAAGAAGACCCAAGGGATACAGTAGACCTGCAGTGAAGCATCGGAATCGATTACTAGTGTCACAGGAATGGTTCAAAATATAGACAGTAAGAAGAGTCAGTCTTCTTGTACTTAAGTCGGCATTGTGCCTTTTGTATTTAATTCCGATGCAATTTCTGTGATTCATCGTCACTAAGAAGGCCCAAGGGATACAGTAAACCTGAAGTGAAGCATCGGACTCCATAACTAGTGTCACAGAAATGGTTCAAAACATTGACAGTATAAGAGTCAGTCTTCTTGTACTTAAGTCGGCATTGTGCCTTTTGTATTTAATTCCGACGCAATTTCTGTGTTTCATCGTCAATACGAAGGTCCAAGGGATACAGTAAACCTCAAGTGAAGCATCGGAATCTATAACTAGTGTCACAGGAACGGTTCAAACATAATCAGTAGGAAGAGTTGGTCTTCATGTACTTATGTCGCCGTTGTGCCTTTTGTATTTAATTACGATGCAATTTCTGTATTTCATCGTCAATTAGAAGGTCCAGGGGATACAGTAAACCTCAAGTGAAGCATCGGAATCTATAACTAGTGTCACAAGAATGGTTGAAAACATAGACAGAGGGAAGAGTCAGTCTTCTTGTACTTAAGTCGGCATTGTGCTTTTTCTATTTAATTCCGACGCAATTTCTGTGTTTCATCGTCAATAAGAAGGTCCAAGGGATACAGTAAACCTCAAGTGAAGCATCGGGGTCTATAACTAGTGTCACAGGAACGGTTCAAACATAGTCAGTAGGAAGGGTTGGTCTTCATGTACTTATGTCGGCATTGTGCCTTTTGTATTTAATTACGATGCAATTTCTGTGTTTCATCGTCATTAAGAAGGTCAGAGGGACACAGTAAACCTCAAGTGAAGCATCGGAATCTATAACTAGTGTCACAGGAATGGTCAAAACATAGTCAGTAAGAAGAGTCAGTCTTCTTGTACTTAAGTCGGCATTGTGCCTTTTCTATTTAATTCCGATGCAATTTCTGTGTTTGATCGTCAATAACAAGGTCCAAGGGATACAGTAAACCTGGAGTGAAGCATCGGAATCTATAACTAGTGTCAATGGAATGGTTCATAACATAGACAGTAAGAAGAGTCAGTCTTCTTGTACTTAAGTCGGCATTCTTCCTTTTGTATTTAATTCCGATGCAATTTCTGTGTTTCATCGTCAATAAGAAGGTCCAAGGGGTTACAGTAAACCTGGAGTGAAGCATCGGAATCTATAACTAGTGTCACAGTAATGTTTCAAAACATAGACAGTAAGAAGAGTCAGACGTCTTGTACTTAAGTCGGCATTGTGCCTTTTGTATTTAATTCCAATGCAATTACTGTGTTTCATCGTCAAAAAGAAGACCCAAGGGATACAGTAGACCTGCAGTGAAGCATCGGAATCGATTACTAGTGTCACAGGAATGGTTCAAAATATAGACAGTAAGAAGAGTCAGTCTTCTTGTACTTAAGTCGGCATTGTGCCTTTTGTATTTAATTCCGATGCAATTTCTGTGATTCATCGTCACTAAGAAGGCCCAAGGGATACAGGAAACCTGAAGTGAAGCATCGGACTCTATAACTAGTGTCACAGAAATGGTTCAAAACATTGACAGTATAAGAGTCAGTCGTCTTGTACTTAAGTCGGCATTGTGCCTTTTGTATTTAATTCCGATGCAATTTCTGTGTTTCATCGTCAATAAGAAGGTCCAAGGGATACAGTAAACCTCAAGTGAAGCATCTGAATCTATAACTAGTGTCACAGGAACGGATCAAACATAGTCTGTAGGAAGAGTTGGTCTTCATGTACTTATGTCGGCATTGTGCATTTTGTATTTATATACGATGCAATTTCTGTGTTTCATCGTCAATAAGAAGGTCCAGGGGATACAGTAAACCTCAAGTGAAGCATCGGAATCTATAACTAGTGTCACAAGAATGGTTCAAAACATAGACAATGGGAAGAGTCAGTCTTCTTGTACTTAAGTCGGCATTGTGCTTTTTCTATTTATTTCCGATGCAATTTCTGTGTTTCATTGTCAATAAGAAGGTCCAAGGGATACAGTAAACCTCAAGTGAAGCATCGGAATCTATAACTAGTGTCACAGGAGCGGTTCAAACATATTCAGTAGGAAGAGTTGGTCTTCATGTACTTATGTCGGCATTGTGACTTTTGTATTTAATTCCGATGCAATTTCTGTGTTTCATCGTCAATAACAAGGTCCAAGGGATACAGTAAACCTGGAGTGAAGCATCGGAATCTATAACTAGTGTCAATGGAATGGTTCAAAACATAGACAGTAAGAAGAGTCAGTCTTCTTGTACTTAAGTCGGCATTGTGCCTTTTGTATTTAATTCCGATGCAATTTCTGTGATTCATCGTCACTAAGAAGGCCCAAGGGATACAGTAAACCTCAAGTGAAGCATCGGAATCTATAACTAGTGTCACAGGAATGGTTCAAAACATAGACAGTGGGAAGGGTCAGTCTTCTTGTACTTAAGTCGGCATTGTGCCTTTTCTATTTAATTCCGATGCAATTTCTGTGTTTCATCGTAAATAAGAAGGTCCAAGGGATACAGTAAACCTGAAATGACGCATCGGAATCTATAACTAGTGTCACAGGAATGGTTCAAAACATAGACAGTAGGAAGTGTCAGTCTTCTTGTACTTAAGTCGGCATTGTGCCTTTTCTATTTAATTCCGACGCAATTTCTGTGTTTCATCGTCAATAAGAAGGTCAGAGTGATACAATAAACCTGAAGTGAAGCATCGGGATCTATAACTAGTGTCACAGGAATGGTTCAAAAAAAAGCCAGTAAGAAGAGTCAGTCTTCTTGCCCTTAAGTCGGCATTGTGCCCTTTGTATTTAATTCTGATGCAATTTCTGTTTTTCATCGTCAATAAGAAGGTCAGAGGGATACAGTAAACCTGGAGTGTAGCATCGGAATCTATAACTAGTGTCACATAAATGGTTCGAATTAAAGACAGTAAGAAGAGTCAGTCCTCGTGTACTTAAGTCGGCATTTTGCCTTTTGTATTTAATTCCGATGCAATTTCTGTGGTTCATCGTCAATAAGAAGATCCAAGGGATACAGTAAACCTGAGGTGAAGCATCGGAATCTATAACAATTGTCACAGGAATGGTTCAAAACATAGTCAGTAATAAGAGTCAGTCATATTGTACTTAAGTCGGCATTGTACCTTTTCTATTTAAGGCCGATGCCATTTCTATGTTTCATCGTCAATAACAAGGTCCAAGGGATACAGTAAACCTGGAGTGAAGCATCGGAATCTATAAATAGTGTCAATGGAATGGTTCAAAACGTAGACAGTAAGAAGAGTCAGTCTTCGTGTACTTAAGTCGGCATTGTGATTTTTGTGTTTAATTCCGATACAATTTTTGTGTTTCATCGTCAATAAGAAGGTCAGAGGGATACAGTAAACCTGAAGTGAAGCATCGGAATCTATAGCTAGTGTCACAGGAATGGTTCAAATCATAGTCAGTAAGAAGAGTCAATCTTTTTGTCCTTATGTCGGCATTGTGCCTTTTGTAGTTAATTCCGATGCAATTTCTGTGTTTCATCGTCAATAAGATGGTCCAAGGGATACAGTAAACCTGGAGTGAAGCATCGGAATCTACAACTAGAGTCACAGGAATGGTTCAAAACATAGTCAGTTAGAAGAGTCAGTCTTCTTGTACTTAATTCTGCATTGTGCCTTTTGTATTTAATTCCGATTCAATTTCTGTGTTTCATCGTCAATAAGAAGGTCCTAGGGATACAGTAAACCTGACGTGAAGCATCGGAATTTATAACTAGTTTCACAGGAAAGGTTCAAATCATAGTAAGAAGAGTCAGTCTTCTTGTACTTAAGTCGGCATTGTGCCTTTTGTATTTAATTCCGAAGCTATTTCTGTGTTTCATCGTCAATAAGAAGGACCAAGGGATACAGTAAACCTGGAGTGAAGCATCGGAATCTATAACTAGTGTCACAGGGACGGTTCAAACATAGACAGTAAGATGAATCAGTATTCTTGTACTGAAGTCGGCATTGTGTCTTTTGTATTTAATTCCGATGCAATTTCTGTGTTTCATCGTCAATAAGAAGGTCCAAGGGATACAGTAAACCTGAAGTGAAGCATCGGAATCTATAACTAGTGTCACAGGAATGGTTCAAAGCATAGAGAGTAAGAAGAGTCAGTCTTCTTGTACTGAAGTCGGCATTGTGTCTTTTGTATTTAATTCCGATGCAATTTCTGTGTTTCATCGTCAATAAGAAGGTCCAAGGGATACAGTAAACCTGAAGTGAAGCATCGGAATCTATAACTAGTGTCACAGGAATGGTTCAAAGCATAGAGAGTAAGAAGAGTCAGTCTTCTTGTACTGAAGTCGGCATTGTGTCTTTTGTATTTAATTCCGATGCAATTTCTGTGTTTCATCGTCAATAAGAAGGTCCAAGGGATACAGTAAACCTGAAGTGAAGCATCGGAATCTACAACTAGTATCTCAGGAATGGTTCAAAACATAGACAGTAAGAAGAGTCAGTCTTCTTGTACTTAAGTCGGCATTGTGCCTTTTCTATTCAATTCTGATGCAATTTCTGTGTTTCATCGTCAATAAGGTCAGAGGGATACAGTAAACCTGAAGTGAAGCATCGGAATCTATAACTACTGTCACAGGAATGGTTCAAAACATAGTCAGTAAGAAGAGTCAGTCTACTTGTACTTAAGTTTGCATTGTGCCTTTCGTATTAAATTCCGATGCAATTTCTGTGTTTCACACCAATAAGAAGGTCAGAGGGATACAGTAAACCTGAAGTGAAGCATCGCAATCTATAACTAGTGTCTCAGGAATGGTTCAAAACATAGTCAGTAAGAAGAGTCAGTCTTCTTGTCCCTTAGTCGGCATTGTGCCTTTTGTATTTAATTCCGATGCATTTTCTGTGTTTCATCGTCAATAAGAAGGTCCATGGGATACAGTAAACCTGGAGTGTAGCATCGGAGTCTATAACTAGTGTCACAGGAATGGTTCAAATCATAGAATGTAAGAAGAGTCAGTCTTCGTGTACTTAAGTCGGCATTTTGACTTTTGTATTTTATTCCGATGCAATTTCTGTGTTTCATCGTCAATAAGAAGGTCCAGGGGATACATTAAACCTGAAGTGAAGCATCGGAATCTATAGCTAGTGTCACAGGAATGGTTCAAAATATAGTCAGTAATAAGAGTCAGTCTTCTTATCCTTAAATCGGCGTTGTGCCTTTTGTATTTAATTCCGATGCAATTTCTGTGTCTCATCGTCAATAAGAAGGTCCAAGGGATACAGTAAACCTCAAGTGAAGCATCGGAATCTATAACTAGTGTCACAGGAATGGTTCAAAACATCGTCAGTAGGAAGAGTCTGTCTTCATGTACTTAAGTCGGCATTGTGCCTTTTCTATTTAATTCCGATGCAAATTCAATGTTTCATCGTCAATAAGCAGGTCCAAGGGATACAGTAAACCTGGAGTGAAGCATTGGAATCTGTAACTAGTGTCACAGGAATGGTTCAAAAAATAGACAGTAAGAAGAGTCAGTCTTCTTGTACTTAAGTCGACATTGTGCCTTTTCTATTTAATTCCGATGCAATTTCTGTGCTTCATCGTCAATAGGAAGGTCAGAGGGATACAGCAAACCTGGAGTGAAGCATCGGAATCTAAAACTAGTGTCAAAGGTATGGTTCAAATCATAGACAGTAGCAAGAGTCAGTGTTCTTGTACTTAAGTCGGCATTGTGCCTTTTGTATTTAATTCCAAGGCAATATCTGTGTTTCATCGTCAATAATGCAGGTAGAAGGGATACAGTAAACCTGAAGTGAAGCATGGGAATCTATAACTAGTGTTACAGGAATGTTTCAAAACATAGACAGTAGGAAGAGTCAGTCTTCTTGTACTTGAGTCGGCATTGTGCCTTTTGTATTGAATTCCGATGCAATTTCTGTGTTTCATCGTCAATAAGCTGGTCCAAGGCATACAGTAAACCTGAAGTGAAGCATCAGAATCTATAACTAGTGTCACAGGAACGGTTAAAACATAGTCAGTAGGAAGAGTTTGTCTTCATGTACTTATGTCGGCACTGAGCCTTTTGTATTTAATTCCGATGCAATTTCTGTGTTTCATCGTCAATAGGACGGTCCACGCGATACAGTAAACCTGAAGTGAAGCATCGGAATCTATAACTAGTGTCACAGGAATGGTTCAAAGCAAAGTCAGTAAGAAGAGCCAGTCTTCTGACCTTAAGTCTGCATTGTGCCTTTTGTATTTAATTCCGATGCATTTTCTGTGTTTCATCGTCAATAAGAAGGTCCAGGGGATACAGTAAAACTGAAGTGAAGCATCGGAATCTATAACTAGTGTCACAGGAATGGTCAAAACATAGTCAGTAAGAAGAGTCAGTCTTCTTGTACTTAAGTCGGCATTGTGCCTTTTCTATTTAATTCCGATGCAATTTCTGTGCTTCATCGTCAATAACAAGGTCCAAGGGATACAGTAAACCTGGAGTGAAGCATCGGAATCTATAACTAGTGTCAATGGAATGGTTCAAAACATAGACAGTAAGAAGAGTCAGTCTTCTTGTACTTAAGTCGGCATTCTTCCTTTTGTATTTAATTCCGATGCAATTTCTGTGTTTCATCGTCAATAAGAAGGTCCAAGGGGTTACAGTAAACCTGGAGTGAAGCATCGGAATCTATAACTAGTGTCACAGTAATGGTTCAAAACATAGACAGTAAGAAGGGTCAGACGTCTTGTACTTAAGTCGGCATTGTGCCTTTTGTATTTAATTCTAATGCAATATCTGTGTTTCATCGTCAAAAAGAAGACCCAAGGGATACAGTAGACCTGCAGTGAAGCATCGGAATCGATTACTAGTGTCACAGGAATGGTTCAAAATATAGACAGTAAGAAGAGTCAGTCTTCTTGTACTTAAGTCGGCATTGTGCCTTTTGTATTTAATTCCGATGCAATTTCTGTGATTCATCGTCACTAAGAAGGCCCAAGGGATACAGTAAACCTGAAGTGAAGCATCGGACTCCATAACTAGTGTCACAGAAATGGTTCAAAACATTGACAGTATAAGAGTCAGTCTTCTTGTACTTAAGTCGGCATTGTGCCTTTTGTATTTAATTCCGACGCAATTTCTGTGTTTCATCGTCAATAAGAAGGTCCAAGGGATACAGTAAACCTCAAGTGAAGCATCGGAATCTATAACTAGTGTCACAGGAACGGTTCAAACATAATCAGTAGGAAGAGTTGGTCTTCATGTACTTATGTCGCCGTTGTGCCTTTTGTATTTAATTACGATGCAATTTCTGTATTTCATCGTCAATTAGAAGGTCCAGGGGATACAGTAAACCTCAAGTGAAGCATCGGAATCTATAACTAGTGTCACAAGAATGGTTGAAAACATAGACAGAGGGAAGAGTCAGTCTTCTTGTACTTAAGTCGGCATTGTGCTTTTTCTATTTAATTCCGACGCAATTTCTGTGTTTCATCGTCAATAAGAAGGTCCAAGGGATACAGTAAACCTCAAGTGAAGCATCGGGGTCTATAACTAGTGTCACAGGAACGGTTCAAACATAGTCAGTAGGAAGGGTTGGTCTTCATGTACTTATGTCGGCATTGTGCCTTTTGTATTTAATTACGATGCAATTTCTGTGTTTCATCGTCATTAAGAAGGTCAGAGGGACACAGTAAACCTCAAGTGAAGCATCGGAATCTATAACTAGTGTCACAGGAATGGTCAAAACATAGTCAGTAAGAAGAGTCAGTCTTCTTGTACTTAAGTCGGCATTGTGCCTTTTCTATTTAATTCCGATGCAATTTCTGTGTTTGATCGTCAATAACAAGGTCCAAGGGATACAGTAAACCTGGAGTGAAGCATCGGAATCTATAACTAGTGTCAATGGAATGGTTCATAACATAGACAGTAAGAAGAGTCAGTCTTCTTGTACTTAAGTCGGCATTCTTCCTTTTGTATTTAATTCCGATGCAATTTCTGTGTTTCATCGTCAATAAGAAGGTCCAAGGGGTTACAGTAAACCTGGAGTGAAGCATCGGAATCTATAACTAGTGTCACAGTAATGGTTCAAAACATAGACAGTAAGAAGAGTCAGACGTCTTGTACTTAAGTCGGCATTGTGCCTTTTGTATTTAATTCCAATGCAATTACTGTGTTTCATCGTCAAAAAGAAGACCCAAGGGATACAGTAGACCTGCAGTGAAGCATCGGAATCGATTACTAGTGTCACAGGAATGGTTCAAAATATAGACAGTAAGAAGAGTCAGTCTTCTTGTACTTAAGTCGGCATTGTGCCTTTTGTATTTAATTCCGATGCAATTTCTGTGATTCATCGTCACTAAGAAGGCCCAAGGGATACAGGAAACCTGAAGTGAAGCATCGGACTCTATAACTAGTGTCACAGAAATGGTTCAAAACATTGACAGTATAAGAGTCAGTCGTCTTGTACTTAAGTCGGCATTGTGCCTTTTGTATTTAATTCCGATGCAATTTCTGTGTTTCATCGTCAATAAGAAGGTCCAAGGGATACAGTAAACCTCAAGTGAAGCATCGGAATCTATAACTAGTGTCACAGGAACGGATCAAACATAGTCTGTAGGAAGAGTTGGTCTTCATGTACTTATGTCGGCATTGTGCATTTTGTATTTAATTACGATGCAATTTCTGTGTTTCATCGTCAATAAGAAGGTCCAGGGGATACAGTAAACCTCAAGTGAAGCATCGGAATCTATAACTAGTGTCACAAGAATGGTTCAAAGCATAGACAATGGGAAGAGTCAGTCTTCTTGTACTTAAGTCGGCATTGTGCTTTTTCTATTTATTTCCGATGCAATTTCTGTGTTTCATTGTCAATAAGAAGGTCCAAGGGATACAGTAAACCTCAAGTGAAGCATCGGAATCTATAACTAGTGTCACAGGAGCGGTTCAAACATATTCAGTAGGAAGAGTTGGTCTTCATGTACTTATGTCGGCATTGTGACTTTTGTATTTAATTCCGATGCAATTTCTGTGTTTCATCGTCAATAACAAGGGTCCAAGGGATACAGTAAACCTGGAGTGAAGCATCGGAATCTATAACTAGTGTCAATGGAATGGTTCAAAACATAGACAGTAAGAAGAGTCAGTCTTCTTGTACTTAAGTCGGCATTGTGCCTTTTGTATTTAATTCCGATGCAATTTCTGTGATTCATCGTCACTAAGAAGGCCCAAGGGATACAGTAAACCTCAAGTGAAGCATCGGAATCTATAACTAGTGTCACAGGAATGGTTCAAAACATAGACAGTGGGAAGGGTCAGTCTTCTTGTACTTAAGTCGGCATTGTGCCTTTTCTATTTAATTCCGATGCAATTTCTGTGTTTTCATCGTAAATAAGAAGGTCCAAGGGATACAGTAAACCTGAAATGACGCATCGGAATCTATAACTAGTGTCACAGGAATGGTTCAAAACATAGACAGTAGGAAGTGTCAGTCTTCTTGTACTTAAGTCGGCATTGTGCCTTTTCTATTTAATTCCGACGCAATTTCTGTGTTTCATCGTCAATAAGAAGGTCAGAGGGATACAATAAACCTGAAGTGAAGCATCGGGATCTATAACTAGTGTCACAGGAATGGTTCAAAAAAAAGCCAGTAAGAAGAGTCAGTCTTCTTGCCCTTAAGTCGGCATTGTGCCCTTTGTATTTAATTCTGATGCAATTTCTGTTTTTCATCGTCAATAAGAAGGTCAGAGGGATACAGTAAACCTGGAGTGTAGCATCGGAATCTATAACTAGTGTCACATGAATGGTTCGAATTAAAGACAGTAAGAAGAGTCAGTCCTCGTGTACTTAAGTCGGCATTTTGCCTTTTGTATTTAATTCCGATGCAATTTCTGTGGTTCATCGTCAATAAGAAGATCCAAGGGATACAGTAAACCTGAGGTGAAGCATCGGAATCTATAACAATTGTCACAGGAATGGTTCAAAACATAGTCAGTAATAAGAGTCAGTCATATTGTACTTAAGTCGGCATTGTACCTTTTCTATTTAAGGCCGATGCCATTTCTATGTTTCATCGTCAATAACAAGGTCCAAGGGATACAGTAAACCTGGAGTGAAGCATCGGAATCTATAAATAGTGTCAATGGAATGGTTCAAAACGTAGACAGTAAGAAGAGTCAGTCTTCGTGTACTTAAGTCGGCATTGTGATTTTTTGTGTTTAATTCCGATACAATTTTTGTGTTTCATCGTCAATAAGAAGGTCAGAGGGATACAGTAAACCTGAAGTGAAGCATCGGAATCTATAGCTAGTGTCACAGGAATGGTTCAAATCATAGTCAGTAAGAAGAGTCAATCTTTTTGTCCTTATGTCGGCATGTGCCTTTTGTAGTTAATTCCGATGCAATTTCTGTGTTTCATCGTCAATAAGATGGTCCAAGGGATACAGTAAACCTGGAGTGAAGCATCGGAATCTACAACTAGAGTCACAGGAATGGTTCAAAACATAGTCAGTTAGAAGAGTCAGTCTTCTTGTACTTAATTCTGCCATTGTGCCTTTTGTATTTAATTCCGATTCAATTTCTGTGTTTCATCGTCAATAAGAAGGTCCTAGGGATACAGTAAAACCTGACGTGAAGCATCGGAATTTATAACTAGTTTCACAGGAAAGGTTCAAATCATAGTAAGAAGAGTCAGTCTTCTTGTACTTAAGTCGGCATTGTGCCTTTTGTATTTAATTCCGAAGCTATTTCTGTGTTTCATCGTCAATAAGAAGGACCAAGGGATACAGTAAACCTGGAGTGAAGCATCGGAATCTATAACTAGTGTCACAGGGACGGTTCAAACATTAGACAGTAAGATGAATCAGTATTCTTGTACTGAAGTCGGCATTGTGTCTTTTGTATTTAATTCCGATGCAATTTCTGTGTTTCATCGTCAATAAGAAGGTCCAAGGGATACAGTAAACCCTGAAGTGAAGCATCGGAATCTATAACTAGTGGTCACAGGAATGGTTCAAAGCATAGAGAGTAAGAAGAGTCAGTCTTCTTGTACTGAAGTCGGCATTGTGTCTTTTGTATTTAATTCGATGCAATTTCTGTGTTTCATCGTCAATAAGAAGGTCCAAGGGATACAGTAAACCTGAAGTGAAGCATCGGAATCTATAACTGGAGTCTCAGGAATGGTTCAAAACCATAGTCAGTAAGAAGAGCCAGTCTTCTTACCCTTAAGTCGGCATTGTGCTTTTTGTATTTAATTCCTACGCAATTTCTGTGTTTCATCGTCAATAAGAAGGTCCATGGGATACTGTAAACCTGGAGTGTAGCATAGGAGTCTACAACTAGTGTCACAGGAATGGTTCAAATCATAGAATGTAAGAAGAGTCAGACTTCGTGTACTTAAGTCGGGCATTTTGCCTTTTGTATTTAATTCCGATGCAATTTCTTGTGTTTCATCGTCATAAGAAGTCCAGGGGATACAGTAAACCTGAAGTGAAGCATCGGAATCTATAGCTAGTGTCCACAGGAATGGTTCAAAATATAGTCAGTATTAAGAGTCCAGTCTTCTTGTCCTTAAGTCGGCGTTGTGCCTTTTGTATTAAATACCGATGCAATTTCTGTGTTTCATCGTCAATAAGAAGGTCCAAGGGATACAGTAAACCTGGAGTGAAGCATCGGAATCTATAACTAGTGTCACAGGAGTGGTTCAAACATAGACAGTAAGAAGAGTCAGTCTTCTTGTACTTAAGTCGGCATTGTGCCTTTTGGCATTTAATTCCGATGCAATTTCTGTGTCTCATCGTCAATAGAAGGTCCAAGGGATACAGTAAACCTCAAGTGAAGCATCGGAACCTATAACTAGTGTCACAGGAATGGTTCAAAACAACGTCAGTAGGAAGAGTCGGGTCTTCATGTACTTAAGTTGGTATTGTGCCTTTTGTATTTAATTCCGATGCAATTTCTGTGCTTCATCGTCAATAAGCAGGTCCAAGGTATACACTAAACCTGGAGTGAAGCATTGGAATCTGTAACTAGTGTCACAGGAATGGTTCAAAAATAGACAGAAGAAGAGTCAGTCTTCTTGTACTTAAGTCGGCATTGTGCATTTTGTATTTAATTCCGAGGCAATTTCTGTGTTTCATCGTCAATAAGAAGGTCCAAGGGATACAGTAACCTGAAGTGAAGCATCGGAATCTATAACTAGTGTCACAGGTATGGTTCAAAACATAGACAGTAGGAAGAGTCAGTCTTCTTGTACTTTAGTCGGCATTGTGCCTTTTCTATTTAATTCCGATGCAATTTCTGTGTTTCATCGTCAATAAGAAGGTCAGAGGGATACAGCAAACCTGAAGTGAAGCATCGGAATCCCAAAACTAGTTTCAACAGGAATGGTTCAAACCATAGACAGTAGAAGAGTCAGTCTTCATGTAGTTAAGTCGGCATTGTGCCTTTTGTATTGAATTCCGATGCAATTTCTGTGTTTCATCGTCAATAAGCTGGTCCAAGGGATACAGTTAAACCTAGGGGTGAAGCATCGGATTTCTATAACTAGTGACACAGGAATTGTTCAAAACATTGACTGTAGAAAGAGTCCAGTCTTCTTGTACTTAAGTCGGCCACTGTGCCTTTTGTATTTAATTCCGATGCAATTTCAGTGATTCATCGTCAATAGGACGGTCCAAGCGATACAGTAAACCTGAGGTGAAGCATCGGAATTTATAACTAGTGTCACAGAAATGGTTCAAAACATTGACAGTATAAAGAGTCAGCCTTCTTGTACTTAAGTTGGCATTGTGCCTTTTGTATTTAATTACGATGCAATTTCTGTGTTTCATCGTCAATAAGAAGGTCCAAGGATACAGTTAACCTCAAGTGAAGCATCGGAATCTTATAACTAGTGTCACAGGAACGGTTCAAACATAGTCAGTAGGAAGAGTTGGTCTTCATGTACTTATGTCGGCATTGTGCTTTTGTATTCATTACGATGCAATTTCTGTGTTTCATCGTCAATACGAAGGTCCAGGGGATACAGTAAAACCTCAAGTGAAGCATCGGAATCTATGACTAGTGTCACAAGAATGGTTCAAAACATAGACAGTGGAAGAGTCAGCCTTCTTGTACTTAAGTCGGCATTGTGCTTTTTCTATTTAATTCCGATGCAATTTCTGTGTTTCATCGTCAATAAAAAGGTCCAAGGGATACAGTAAAACCCCAAGTGAAGCATCGGAATCCTATAACTAGTGTCACAGGAACGGTTCAAACATATTCAGTAGGATGAGTTGGTCTTCATGTACTTATGTCGGCATTGTGGACTTTTGTATTTAATTCCGATGCAATTTCTGTGTTTCATCGTCAATAACAAGGTCCAAGGGATACAGTAAACCTGGAGTGAAGCATCGGAATCTATAACTAGTGTCAATGGAATGGTTCAAAACATAGACAGTAAGAAGAGTCAGTCTTCTTGTACTTAAGTCGGCATTGTGCCTTTTGTATTTAATTCCGATGCAATTTCTGTGATTCATCGTCACTAAGAAGGCCCAAGGGATACACAGTAAACCTGAAGTGAAGCATCGGACTCTATAACTAGTGTCAGAGAAATGGTCAAAACATTGACAGTATAAGAGTCAGTCTTCTTGTACTTAAGTTGGCATTGTGCCTTTTGTATTTAATTCCGATGCAATTTCTGTGTTTCATCGTCAATAAGAAGGTCCAGGGGATACAGTAAACCTCAAGTGAAGCATCGGAATCTATAACTAGTGTCACAAGAATGGGTTCAAAACATAGACAGTGGGAAGAGTCAGTCTTCTTGTTCTTAAGTCGGCATTGTGCTTTTTCCTATTTAATTCCGATGCAATTTCTGTGTTTCATCGTCACTAAGAAGGGTCCAAGGGATACAGTAAACCTCAAGTGAAGCATCGGAATCTATAACTAGTGTCACAGGAATGGTTCAAACATAGACAGTGGGAAGGGTCAGTCTTCTTGTACTTAAGTCGGCAATGTGCCTTTTCTATTTAATTCCGATGCAATTTCTGTGTTTCATCGTAAATAAGAAGGTCCAAGGGATACAGTAAACCTGAATGACGCATCGGAATCTATAACTAGTGTCACAGGAATGGTTCAAAACATAGACAGTAGGAAGTGTCAGTCTTCTTGCACTTAAGTCGGCATTGTGCCTTTTCTATTTAATTCCGAAGCAATTTCTGTGTTTCATCGTCAATAAGAAGGTCAGAGGGATACAATAAACCTGAAGTGAAGCATCGGGATCTATAACTAGTGTCACAGGAATGGTTAAAAAAAAAGCAGTAAGAAGAGTCAGTCTTCTTGCCCTTAAGTCGGCATTGTGTCCCTTGGTATTTAATTCTGATGCAATTTCTGTTTTTCATCGTCAATAAGAAGGTCAGAGGGATACAGTAAACCTGGAGTGTAGCATCGGAATCTATAACTAGTGTCACATGAATGGTTCGAATCATAGACAGTAAGAAGAGTCAGTCCTCGTGTACTGAAGTCGGCATTTTGCCTTTTGTATTTAATTCCGATGCAAATTTCTGTGGTTCATCGTCAATAAGAAGATCCAAGGGATACAGTAAACCTGAGGTGAAGCATCGGAATCTATAACAATTGTCCACAGGAATGGTTCAAAACATAGTCAATAATAAGAGTCAGTCATCTTGTACTTAAGTCGGCATTGTACCTTTTCTACTTAAAGCCGATGCCATTTCTATGTTTCATCGTCAATAACAAGGTCCAAGGGATACAGTAAACCTGGAGTGAAGCATCGGAATCTATAACTAGTGTCAATGGAATGGTTCAAAACGTAGACAGTAAGAAGAGTCAGTCTTCTTGTACTTAAGTCGGCATTGTGATTTTTGTGTTAATTCCGATACAATTTTTGTGTTTCATCGTCAATAAGAAGGTCAGAGGGATACAGTAAACCTGAAGTGAAGCATCGGAATCTATAGCTAGTGTCACAGGAATGGTTCAAATCATAGTCAGTAAGAAGAGTCAATCTTTTTGTCCTTATGTCGGCATTGTGCCTTTTGTATTTAATTCCGATGCAATTTCTGTGTTTCCATCGTCAATAAGATGGTCCAAGGGATACAGTAAACCTGGAGTGAAGGCATCGGAATCTACAACTAGAGTCACAGGAATGGTTCAAAACATAGTCAGTAAGAGAGTCAGTCTTCTTGTACTTAATTCTGCATTGTGCCCTTTTGTATTTAATTCCGATTCAATTTCTGTGTTTCATCGTCAATAAGAAAGTCCTAGGGATACAGTAAACCTGACCGTGAAGCATCGGAAATTTATAACTAGTTTCACAGGAAAGGTTCAAAACATAGTAAGAAGAGTCAGTCTTCTTGTACTTAATTCGGCATTGTGCCTTTTGTATTTAATTCCGAAGCTATTTCTGTGTTTCATCGTCAATAAGTAGGTCCATGGGATACTGTAAACCTGGAGTGTAGCATAGGAGTCTATAACTAGTGTCACAGGAATGGTTCAAATCATAGAATGTAAGAAGAGTCAGACTTCGTGTACTTAAGTCGGCATTTTGGCTTTTGTATTTAATTCCGATGCAATTTCTGTGTTTCATCGTCAATAAGAAGGTTCCAAGGGGATACAGTAAACCTGGAGTGAAGCATCGGAATCTATAACTAGTGTCACAGGAGTGGTTCAAAACATAGACAGTAAGATGAGTCAGTATTCTTGTACTGAAGTCGGCATTGTGTCTTTTGTATTTAATTCCGATGCAATTTCTGTGTTTCATCGTCAATAAGAAGGTCCAAGGGATACAGTAAACCTGAAGTGAAGCATCGGAATCTATAACTAGTGTCACAGGAATGGTTCAAAAGCATAGAGAGTAAGAAGAGTCAGTCTTCTTGTACTGAAGTCGGCATTGTGTCTTTTGTATTTAATTCCGATTGCAATTTCTGTGTTTCATCGTCAATAAGAAGGTCCAAGGGACACAGTAAACCTGAAGTGAAGCATCGGAATCTATAACTGGAATCTCAGGAATGGTTCAAAACATAGTCACTAAGAAGGGTCAGTCTTCTTGTCCTTAAGTCGGCATTGTGCCTTTTTATTTAATTCCGATGCAATTTCTGTGTTTCATCGGCAATAAGGTCAGAAGGAATACAGTAAACCTGAAGTGAAGCATCGGAATGTATAACTAGTGTCACAGGAAATGGTTCAAAGCAAAGTCATGTAAGAAGAGCCAGTCTTCTTACACTTAAGTCGGCATTGTGCCTTTTGTATTTAATACCGATGCAATTTCTGTGTTTCATCGTCATAAGTAGGTCCATGGAT
>NW_025728193.1:0-39643 GCF_021461385.2 Schistocerca piceifrons | reverse complement strand
TGTGAGTCCAGTTTTAGATTCCGATGCTTCACTTCAGGTTTACTACATTCCTTGGACCTTCTTATTGACGATGAAAACACAGAAATTGCATCCGAATTTAATACAAAACGCACAATGCCGACTTAAGTACAAGGAGACTGACACTCTATCTCTCAATGATTTGAACCTCTCCTGCGAGCCCAGTTTTATGTTCCGATGCTTCACTTCAGGTTTACTGTATCCCTTGGACCTTGTTATTGACGATGAAACACAGAAATTGCATCCGAATGTAATACAAAAGCACAATGCCGGCTTAAGTACAAGAGGACTGACACTCTAACTTTCTATGATTTGAACCTCTCCTGTGAGTCCAGTTTTAGATTCCGATGCTTCACTTCAGGTTTACTGTATCCCTTGGACCTTGTTATTGACGATGAAACACAGAAATTGCATCCGAATGTAATACAAAAGCACAATGCCGGCTTAAGTACAAGAGGACTGACACTCTCACTTTCTACGATTTGAACCTCTCCTGTGAGTCCAGTTTTCGATTCCGATGCTTCACTCCAGGCTTACTGTATCCCTTGGACCTTCTTATTGACGATGAAACACAGAAATTGCATCCGAACTTAATACAAAAAGCACAATGCCGAGTTAAGTACAAGAGGGCTGACACTCTAACTTTCTATGATTTGAACCTCTCCTGTGAGTCCAATTTTAGATTTTGATGTTTCACTTCAGGTTTACTGTATCGCTTGGACATTCTTATTGACGTTGAAAACAGAGAAATTGCATCCGAATTTAATACAAAAAGCACAATGCCGACTTAGGTACAAGGAGACTGACACTCTAACTTTCTATGATATGAACTCCTGCAGTGAGTCCAGTTTTCGATTCCGATGATTCACTTCAGGTGTACTGTAACCCTTGGACCTTCTTATTGACGATGAAACACAGAAATTGCATCCGAATTTTTACAAAAGGCACATTGCCGACTTAAGTACAAGAGGACTGACACTCTAACTTTCTACGATTTGAACCCCTCCTGTGAGTCCAATTTCGGATTCCGATGCTTCACTTCAGGTTTACTGTATCCCTTGGACCTTCTTATTGACGATGAAAACACAGAAATTGCATCCAAATTTAATACAGAAGGCACAATGCCGGCTTAAGTACAAGAGGACTGACACTCTAAATTTCTATGGTTTGTACCTCTCCTGTGAGTCAAGTTTTAGATTCCGATGCTTCACTTCAGGGTTTACTGTATCCCTTGGACCTTCTTATTGACGATGAAACACAGAAATTGCAACCGGATTTAATACAAAAGGCACAATGCCGGTATAAGTATAAGAGGACTGACATTCTAACTCTCTAAGATTTGAACCTCTCCTATGAGTCCAGTTTTAGATTCCGATTCTTCACTTCAGGTTTACTGTATCCCTTGGACCTTCTTATTGACGATGAAACACAGAAAATTGCATCCGAATTTAATACAAAAGGCACACTGCCGACTTAAGTACAAGAGGACTGACACTCTAACTTTCTATGATTTGAACTTCTGCACTGAGTCCGGTTTTACATTACGATGCGTCACTTCTGGTTCACTGTAACACTTGGACCTTCTTATTGACGATGAAACAAAGAAATAGCATCCGAATATAATACAAAAGGCACAATGACGACTTAAGTACAAGAGGACTGACACTCTAAATTTCTATGATTTGAACCTCTGCAGTGAGTCCAGTTGTAGATTCCGATGCTTCACTTTAGGTTTACTGTAACCCTTGGACCTTCTCATTGACGATGAAACACAGAAATTGCATCCGAATTTAATACAAAAGGCACAATGCCAACTCACTCAAGTACAAGCGGACTGGCACTCTAACTTTCTACGAGTTGAACCTCCCCTGTGAGACCAGTTTTAGATTCTGATGCTTCGCTTCAGGTTTACTGTATCCCCCGGACCTTCTTATTGACGATGAAACACAGAAATTGCTTCCGAATTTAATACAAAAGGCACAATGCCAACTTAAGTACAAGGGGACTGACACTCTAACTTTCTATGATTTGAACCTCTCCTGTGGGTCCAGTTTTTAGATTCCGATGCTTCACTTCAGGTTTACTGTATCCCTTGGACCTTCTTATTGACGATTAAACACAGAAATTGCAACCGAATTTAATACAAAAGGCACAATGCCGGCATAAGTATAAGAGGACTGACACTCTAACTCTCTAAGATTTGAACCTTTCCTGTGAGACCAGTTTTTAGGTTCCGATGCTTCACTTCAGGTTTACTGTATCCCTTAGACCTTCTTATTGACGAAGAAACACAGAAATTGTATCCAAATTTAATACAAAAGGCACAATGCCGACTTAAGTACAAGGAGACTGATACTCTATCTCTCTATGATTTGAACCTCTCCAGTGAGTCCAGTTTTATGTTCCGATGCTTCAAATCAGGTTTACTGTATCCCTTGGACCTTGTTTATTGACGATGAAACACAGAAATTGCAACCGAATGTAATACAAAAGGCAGATTGCCGGCATAAGTATAAGAGGACTGACACTCTAACTCTCTAAGATTTGAACCTCTCCTGTGAGTCCAGTTATGATTCCGATGCTTCACTTCAGGTTTACTGTATCCCTTGAACCTGCTTAGTGACGATGAGACACAGATATTGCATCTGAATTAATACAAAAGGCACAATGCCGACTTAATTACAAGAGGACTGACACTAACTTTCTATGATTTGTACCTCTCCTGTGAGTCCAGTTTTAGATTCCGATGCTTCACTCCAGGCTTACTGTATCCCTTGGACCTTCTTATTGACGATGAAACACAGAAATTGCATCCGAATTTAATACAAAAAGCACAATGCCGACTTAAGTACAAGAGGACTGACACTCTCACTTTCTACGATTTGAACCTCTCCTGTGAGTCCAGTTTTAGATTCCGATGCTTCACATCAGGTTTACTGTATCCCTTGGACCTTCTTATTGACGATGAAACACAGAAATTGCATCCGCATTTTAATACAAAACGCACAATGCCGACTTAAGTACAAGGAGACTGACACTCTATCTCTCTATGATTTGAACCTTTCCTGTGAGTCCAGTTTTATGTTCCGATGCTTCAATTCAGGTTTACTGTATCCCTGGGACCTTGTTATTGACGATGAAACACAGAAATTGCATCCGAATGTAATACAAAAGCACAATGCCGGCTTAAGTACAAGAGGACTGACACTCTAACTTTCTATGATTTGAACCTCTCCTGTGAGTCCAGTTTTAGATTCCGATGCTTCACTTCAGGTTTACTGTATCCCTTGGACCTTCTTATTAACGATGAAACACAGAAATTGCATCAGAATTTAATACAAAATGCAAAATGCCGACTTAAGTACAAGAGGGCTGACACTCTAACTTTCTATGATTTGAACCTCTCCTGTGAGTCCAATTTTAGATTTTGATGTTTCACTTCAGGTTTTCTGTATCGCTTGGACCTTGTTATTGACGATGAGACAGAGAAATTGCATCCGAATTTAATACAAAAAGCACAATGCCGACTTAAGTACAAGGGGACTGACACTCTAACTTTCTATGATTTGAACCTCTGCAGTGAGTCCAGTTTTCGATTCCTATGCTTCACTTCAGGTGTACTGTAACCCTTGGACCTTCTTATTGACGATGAAACACAGCAATTGCATCCGAATTTAATACCAAAGGCACAATGCCGACTTAAGTACAACAGGACTGACACTCTAACTTTCTACGATTTGAACCCCTCCTGTGAGTCCAATTTCGGATTCCGATGCTTCACTTCTGGTTTACTGTATCCCTTGGACCTTCTTATTGACGATGAAACACAGAAATTGCATCCGAATTTAATACAAAAGGCACAATGCCGATTTAAGTACAAGAGGACTGACACTCTAATTTTCTATGATTTGAACCTCTCCTGTGGGTCCAGTTTTAGATTCCGATGCATCACTTCAGGTTTACTGTATCCCTTGGACCTTCTTATTGACGATGAAACACAGATATTGCAACCGAATTTAATACAAAAGGCACAATGCCGGCGTAAGTATAAGAGGACTGACACTCTAACTCTCTAAGATTTGAACCTTTCCTGTGAGACCAGTTTTAGGTTCCGATGCTTCACTTCAGGTTTACTGTATCCCTTAGACCTTCTTATTGACGAAGAAACACAGAAATTGTATCCAAATTTAATACAAAAGGCACAAGGTCGACTTAAGTACAAGAGGACTGACACTCTAATATTCTATGATTTGAACCTCTCCTGTGAGTCCAGTTTTAGATTCCGATGCTTCACTTCAGGTTTACTATATTCCTTGGACCTTCTTATTGACGATGAAACACAGAAATTGCATCCGAATTTAATACAAAAGGCACAATGCCGATTTAAGTACAAGAGGACTGACACTCTAATTTTCTATGATTTGAACCTCTCCTGTGGGTCCAGTTTTAGATTCCGATGCTTCACTCCAGGCTTACTGTATCCCTTGGACCTTCTTATTGACGATGAAACACAGAAATTGCATCCGAATTTAATACAAAAAGCACAATGCCGAGTTAAGTACAAGAGGGCTGACACTCTAACTTTCTATGATTTGAACCTCTCCTGTGAGTCCAATTTTAGATTTTGATGTTTCACTTCAGGTTTACTGTATCGCTTGGACATTCTTATTGACGTTGAAACAGAGAAATTGCATCCGAATTTAATACAAAAAGCACAATGCCGACTTAAGTACAAGGAGACTGACACTCTAACTTTCTATGATATGAACTCCTGCAGTGAGTCCAGTTTTCGATTCCGATGATTCACTTCAGGTGTACTGTAACCCTTGGACGTTCTTATTGACGATGAAACACAGAAATTGCATCCGAATTTTTACAAAAGGCACATTGCCGACTTAAGTACAAGAGGACTGACACTCTAACTTTCTACGATTTGAACCCCTCCTGTGAGTCCAATTTCGGATTCCGATGCTTCACTTCAGGTTTACTGTATCCCTTGGACCTTCTTATTGACGATGAAACACAGAAATTGCATCCAAATTTAATACAGAAGGCACAATGCCGGCTTAAGTACAAGAGGACTGACACTCTAAATTTCTATGGTTTGTACCTCTCCTGTGAGTCAAGTTTTAGATTCCGATGCTTCACTTCAGGTTTACTGTATCCCTTGGACCTTCTTATTGACGATGAAACACAGAAATTGCAACCGGATTTAATACAAAAGGCACAATGCCGGTATAAGTATAAGAGGACTGACATTCTAACTCTCTAAGATTTGAACCTCTCCTATGAGTCCAGTTTTAGATTCCGATTCTTCACTTCAGGTTTACTGTATCCCTTGGACCTTCTTATTGACGATGAAACACAGAAATTGCATCCGAATTTAATACAAAAGGCACACTGCCGACTTAAGTACAAGAGGACTGACACTCTAACTTTCTATGATTTGAACCTCTGCACTGAGTCCGGTTTTACATTACGATGCGTCACTTCTGGTTCACTGTAACACTTGGACCTTCTTATTGACGATGAAACAAAGAAATAGCATCCGAATATAATACAAAAGGCACAATGACGACTTAAGTACAAGAGGACTGACACTCTAAATTTCTATGATTTGAACCTCTGCAGTGAGTCCAGTTGTAGATTCCGATGCTTCACTTTAGGTTTACTGTAACCCTTGGACCTTCTCATTGACGATGAAACACAGAAATTGCATCCGAATTTAATACAAAAGGCACAATGCCAACTCAAGTACAAGCGGACTGGCACTCTAACTTTCTACGAGTTGAACCTCCCCTGTGAGACCAGTTTTAGATTCTGATGCTTCGCTTCAGGTTTACTGTATCCCCCGGACCTTCTTATTGACGATGAAACACAGAAATTGCTTCCGAATTTAATACAAAAGGCACAATGCCAACTTAAGTACAAGGGGACTGACACTCTAACTTTCTATGATTTGAACCTCTCCTGTGGGTCCAGTTTTAGATTCCGATGCTTCACTTCAGGTTTACTGTATCCCTTGGACCTTCTTATTGACGATTAAACACAGAAATTGCAACCGAATTTAATACAAAAGGCACAATGCCGGCATAAGTATAAGAGGACTGACACTCTAACTCTCTAAGATTTGAACCTTTCCTGTGAGACCAGTTTTAGGTTCCGATGCTTCACTTCAGGTTTACTGTATCCCTTAGACCTTCTTATTGACGAAGAAACACAGAAATTGTATCCAAATTTAATACAAAAGGCACAATGCCGACTTAAGTACAAGGAGACTGACACTCTATCTCTCTATGATTTGAACCTCTCCAGTGAGTCCAGTTTTATGTTCCGATGCTTCAAATCAGGTTTACTGTAACCCTTGGACCTTGTTATTGACGATGAAACACAGAAATTGCATCCGAATGTAATACAAAAGCACAATGCCGGCTTAAGTACAAGAGGACTGACACTTTAACTTTCTATGATTTGAACCTCTCCTGTAAGTCCAGTTTTAGATTCCGATGCTTCACTTCAGGTTTACTGTATCCCTTGGACATTCTTATTGACGATGAAACACAGAAATTGCAACCGAATGTAATACAAAAGGCAGATTGCCGGCATAAGTATAAGAGGACTGACACTCTAACTCTCTAAGATTTGAACCTCTCCTGTGAGTCCAGTTATGATTCCGATGCTTCATTTCAGGTTTAGTGTATCCCTTGAACCTGCTTAGTGACGATGAGACACAGAAATTGCATCTGAATTAATACAAAAGGCACAATGCCGACTTAATTACAAGAGGACTGACACTAACTTTCTATGATTTGTACCTCTCCTGTGAGTCCAGTTTTAGATTCCGATGCTTCACTCCAGGCTTACTGTATCCCTTGGACCTTCTTATTGACGATGAAACACAGAAATTGCATCCGAATTTAATACAAAAAGCACAATGCCGACTTAAGTACAAGAGGACTGACACTCTCACTTTCTACGATTTGAACCTCTCCTGTGAGTCCAGTTTTAGATTCCGATGCTTCACATCAGGTTTACTGTATCCCTTGGACCTTCTTATTGACGATGGAACACAGAAATTGCATCCGCATTTTAATACAAAACGCACAATGCCGACTTAAGTACAAGGAGACTGACACTCTATCTCTCTATGATTTGAACCTTTCCTGTGAGTCCAGTTTTATGTTCCGATGCTTCAATTCAGGTTTACTGTATCCCTGGGACCTTGTTATTGACGATGAAACACAGAAATTGCATCCGAATGTAATACAAAAGCACAATGCCGGCTTAAGTACAAGAGGACTGACACTCTAACTTTCTATGATTTGAACCTCTCCTGTGAGTCCAGTTTTAGATTCCGATGCTTCACTTCAGGTTTACTGTATCCCTTGGACCTTCTTATTAACGATGAAACACAGAAATTGCATCAGAATTTAATACAAAATGCAAAATGCCGACTTAAGTACAAGAGGGCTGACACTCTAACTTTCTATGATTTGAACCTCTCCTGTGAGTCCAATTTTAGATTTTGATGTTTCACTTCAGGTTTTCTGTATCGCTTGGACCTTGTTATTGACGATGAGACAGAGAAATTGCGTCCGAATTTAATACAAAAAGCACAATGCCGACTTAAGTACAAGGGGACTGACACTCTAACTTTCTATGATTTGAACCTCTGCAGTGAGTCCAGTTTTCGATTCCTATGCTTCACTTCAGGTGTACTGTAACCCTTGGACCTTCTTATTGACGATGAAACACAGCAATTGCATCCGAATTTAATACAAAAGGCACAATGCCGACTTAAGTACAACAGGACTGACACTCTAACTTTCTACGATTTGAACCCCTCCTGTGAGTCCAATTTCGGATTCCGATGCTTCACTTCTGGTTTACTGTATCCCTTGGACCTTCTTATTGACGATGAAACACAGAAATTGCATCCGAATTTAATACAAAAGGCACAATGCCGATTTAAGTACAAGAGGACTGACACTCTAATTTTCTATGATTTGAACCTCTCCTGTGGGTCCAGTTTTAGATTCCGATGCATCACTTCAGGTTTACTGTATCCCTTGGACCTTCTTATTGACGATGAAACACAGATATTGCAACCGAATTTAATACAAAAGGCACAATGCCGGCGTAAGTATAAGAGGACTGACACTCTAACTCTCTAAGATTTGAACCTTTCCTGTGAGACCAGTTTTAGGTTCCGATGCTTCACTTCAGGTTTACTGTATCCCTTAGACCTTCTTATTGACGAAGAAACACAGAAATTGTATCCAAATTTAATACAAAAGGCACAAGGTCGACTTAAGTACAAGAGGACTGACACTCTAATATTCTATGATTTGAACCTCTCCTGTGAGTCCAGTTTTAGATTCCGATGCTTCACTTCAGGTTTACTATATTCCTTGGACCTTCTTATTGACGATGAAACACAGAAATTGCATCCGAATTTAATACAAAAGGCACAATGCCGATTTAAGTACAAGAGGACTGACACTCTAATTTTCTATGATTTGAACCTCTCCTGTGGGTCCAGTTTTAGATTCCGATGCTTCACTTCAGGTTTACTGTATCCCTTGGACCTTCTTATTGACGATGAAACACAGATATTGCAACCGAATTTAATACAAAAGGCACAATGCCGGCGTAAGTATAAGAGGACTGACACTCTAACTCTCTAAGATTTGAACCTTTCCTGTGAGACCAGTTTTAGGTTCCGATGCTTCACTTCAGGTTTACTGTATCCCTTAGACCTTCTTATTGACGAAGAAACACAGAAATTGTATCCAAATTTAATACAAAAGGCACAAGGTCGACTTAAGTACAAGAGGACTGACACACTAATATTCTATGATTTGAACCTCTCCTGTGAGTCCAGTTTTAGATTCCGATGCTTCACTACAGGTTTACTATATTCCTTGGACCTTCTTATTGACGATGAAACACAGAAATTGCATCCGAATTTAATACAAAACGCACAATGCCGACTTAAGTACAAGGAGACTGACACTCTATCTCTCTATGATTTGAACCTCTTCTGTGAGTCCAGTTTTATGTTCCGATGCTTCACTTCAGGTTTACTGTATCCCTTGGACCTTGTTATTGACGATGAAACACAGAAATTGCATCCGAATGTAATACAAAAGCACAATGCCGGCTTAAGTACAAGAGGACTGACACTCTAACTTTCTATGATTTGAACCTCTCCTGTGAGTCCAGTTTTAGATTCCGATGCTACACTTCAGGTTTACTGTATCCCTTGGACCTTCATATTGACGATGAAACACAGAAATTGCATCCGAATTTAATACAAAAGGCCAATGCCGACTTATGTACAAGAGGACTTACTCTCTAACTTTCTATGATTTGAACCTCTCCTGTGGGTCCAGTTTTAGATTCCGATGCTTCACTTCAGGTTTACTATATTCCTTGGACCTTCTTATTGACGATGAAACACAGAAATTGCATCCGAGTTTAATACAAAACGCACAATGCCGACTTAAGTACAAGGAGACCGACACTCTACCTCTCTATGATATGAACCTCTCCTGCGAGTCCAGTTTTATGTTCCGATGCTTCACTTCAGGTTTACTGTGTCCCTTGGACCTTGTTATTGACGATGAAACACAGAAATTGCATCCGAATGTATTACAAAAGCACAATGCCGGCTTAAGTACAAGAGGACTGACACTCTAACTTTCTATGATTTGAACCTCTCCTGTGAGTCCAGTTTTAGATTCCGATGCTTCACTTCAGCTTTACTGTATCCCTTGGACCTTCTTATTGACGATGAAACACAGAAATTGCAACCGAATGTAATACAAAAGGCAGATTGCCGGCATAAGTATAAGAGGACTGACAATCTAACTCTCTAAGATTTGAACCTCTCCTGTGACTCCAGTTTTGATTCCGATGCTTCACTCCAGGCTTACTGTATCCCTTGGACCTACTTATTGACGATGAAACACAGAAATTGCATCCGAATTTAATACAAAAAGCACAATACCGACTTAAGTACAAGAGGACTGACACTCTCACTTTCTACGATTTGAACCTCCCCTGTGAGACCAGTTTTAGATTCTGATGCTTCGCTTCAGGTTTACTGTATCCCCCGGACCTTCTTATTGACGATGAAACACAGAAATTGCTTCCGAATTTAATACAAAAGGCACAATGCCAACTTAAGTACAAGGGAACTGACACTCTAACACTCTACGAATTGAACCTCTCCTGCGAGTCCAGTTTTAGATTCCGATGCTTCACTTCAGGTTCACTGTATCCCTTGGACCTTCATATTGACGATGCAACACAGAAATTGCATCCGAAATTAATACAAAAGGCACAATGCCGACTTAAGTACAAGAGGACTGACACTCTAACTTTCTATGATTTGAACCTCTCCTGTGGGTCCAGTTTTAGATTCCGATGCTTCACTTCAGGTTTACTGTATCCCTTGGACCTTCTTATTGACGATTAAACACAGTAATTGCAACCGAATTTAATACAAAAGGCACAATGCCGGCATAAGTATAAGAGGACTGACACTCTAACTCTCTAAGATTTGAACCTTTCCTGTGAGACCAGTTTTAGGTTCCGATGCTTCACTTCAGGTTTACTGTATCCCTTAGACCTTCTTATTGACGAAGAAACACAGAAATTGTATCCAAATTTAATACAAAAGGCACAATGCCGACTTAAGTACAAGGAGACCGACACTCTACCTCTCTATGATATGAACCTCTCCTGTGAGTCCAGTTATGATTCCGATGCTTCACTTCAAGTTTACTGTATCCCTTGAACCTGCTTAGTGACGATGAGACACAGAAATTGCATCTGAATTAGTACAAAAGGCACAATGCCGACTTAATTACAAGAGGACTGACACTAACTTTCCATGATTTGTACCTCTCCTGTGAGTCCAGTTTTAGATTCCGATGCTTCACTCCAGGCTTACTGTATCCCTTGGACCTTCTTATTGACGATGAAACACAGAAATTGCATATGAATTTTATACAAAAAGCACAATGCCGACTTAAGTACAAGAGGACTGACACTCTCACTTTCTACGATTTGAACCTCTCCTGTGAGTCCAGTTTTAGATTCCGATGCTTCACATCAGGTTTACTGTATCCCTTGGACCTTCTTATTGACGATGAAACACAGAAATTGCATCCGCATTTTAATACAAAACGCACAATGCCGACTTAAGTACAAGGAGACTGACACTCTATCTCTCTATGATTTGAACCTTTCCTGTGAGTCCAGTTTTATGTTCCGAAGCTTCAATTCAGGTTTACTGTATCCCTGGGCCCTTGTTATTGTCGATGAAACACAGAAATTGCATCCGAATGTAATACAAAAGCACAATGCCGGCTTAAGTACAACAGGACTGACACTCTAACTTTCTACGATTTGAACCCCTCCTGTGAGTCCAATTTCGGATTCCGATGCTTCACTTCTGGTTTAATGTATCCCTTGGACCTTCTTATTGACGATGAAACACAGAAATTGCATCCGAATTTAATACAAAAGGCACAATGCCGATTTAAGTACAAGAGGACTGACACTCTAATTTTCTATGATTTGAACCTCTCCTGTGGGTCCAGATTTAGATTCCGATGCTTCACTTCAGGTTTACTGTATCCCTTGGACCTTCTTATTGACGATGAAACACAGATATTGCAACCGAATTTAATACAAAAGGCACAATGCCGGCGTAAGTATAAGAGGACTGACACTCTAACTCTCTAAGATTTGAACCTTTCCTGTGAGACCAGTTTTAGGTTCCGATGCTTCACTTCAGGTTTACTGTATCCCTTAGACCTTCTTATTGACGAAGAAACACAGAAATTGTATCCAAATTTAATACAAAAGGCACAAGGTCGACTTAAGTACAAGAGGACTGACACTCTAATATTCTATGATTTGAACCTCTCCTGTGAGTCCAGTTTTAGATTCCGATGCTTCACTTCAGGTTTACTATATTCCTTGGACCTTCTTATTGACGATGAAACACAGAAATTGCATCCGAATTTAATACAAAAGGCACAATGCCGATTTAAGTACAAGAGGACTGACACTCTAATTTTCTATGATTTGAACCTCTCCTGTGGGTCCAGTTTTAGATTCCGATGCTTCACTTCAGGTTTACTGTATCCCTTGGACCTTCTTATTGACGATGAAACACAGATATTGCAACCGAATTTAATACAAAAGGCACAATGCCGGCGTAAGTATAAGAGGACTGACACTCTAACTCTCTAAGATTTTAACCTTTCCTGTGAGACCAGTTTTAGGTTCCGATGCTTCACTTCAGGTTTACTGTATCCCTTAGACCTTCTTATTGACGAAGAAACACAGAAATTGTATCCAAATTTAATACAAAAGGCACAAGGTCGACTTAAGTACAAGAGGACTGACACTCTAATATTCTATGATTTGAACCTCTCCTGTGTGTCCAGTTTTAGATTCCGATGCTTCACTTCAGGTTTACTATATTCCTTGGACCTTCTTATTGACGATGAAACACAGAAATTGCATCCGAATTTAATACAAAACGCACAATGCCGACTTAAGTACAAGGAGACTGACACTCTATCTCTCTATGATTTGAACCTCTTCTGTGAGTCCAGTTTTATGTTCCGATGCTTCACTTCAGGTTTACTGTATCCCTTGGACCTTGTTATTGACGATGAAACACAGAAATTGCATCCGAATGTAATACAAAAGCACAATGCCGGCTTAAGTACAAGAGGACTGACACTCTAACTTTCTATGATTTGAACCTCTCCTGTGAGTCCAGTTTTAGATTCCGATGCTTCACTTCAGCTTTACTGTATCCCTTGGACCTACTTATTGACGATGAAACACAGAAATTGCATCCGAATTTAATACAAAAAGCACAATGCCGACTTAAGTACAAGAGGACTGACACTCTCAGTTTCTACGATTTGAACCTCTCCTGTGAGTCCAGTTTTAGATTCCGAAGCTTCACTTCAGGTTTACTGTATCCCTTGGACCTTCTTATTGACGATGAAACACAGAAATGGCATCCGAATTTAATACAAACGGCACAATGCCGACTTAAGTACAAGAGGGCTGACACTCTAACTTTCTATGATTTGAACCTCTCCTGTGAGTCCAATTTTAGATTTTGATGTTTCACCTCAGGTTTACTGTATCGCTTGGACCTTCTTATTGACGTTGAAACAGAGAAATTGCATCCGAATTTAATACAAAAAGCATAATGCCGACTTAAGTACAAGGGGACTGACACTCTAACTTTCTATGATTTGAACCCCTGCAGTGAGTCCAGTTTTCGATTCCGATGCTTCACTTCAGATGTACTGTAACCCTTGGACCTTCTTATTGACGATGAAACACAGAAATTGCATCCAAATTCAATACAAAAGGCACAATGCCGGATTAAGTACAAGAGGACTGACACTCTAACTTTCTATGATTTGTACCTCTCCTGTGAGTCCAGTTTTAGATTCCGATGCTTCACTTCAGGTTTACTGTATCCCTTGGACCTTCTTATTGACGATGAAACACAGAAATTGCAACTGGATTTAATACAAAAGCACAATGCCGGCATAAGTATAAGAGGACTGACATTCTAACTCTCTAAGATTTGAACCTCTCCTATGAGTCCAGCTTCAGATTCCGATTCTTCAATTCAGGTTTACTGTATCCCTTGGACCTTCTTATTGACGATGAAACACAGAAATTGCATCCGAATTTAATACAAAAGGCACAATGACGACTTAAGTACAAGAGGACTGACACTCTAAATTTCTATGATATGAACCTCTGCAGTGACTCCAGTTGTAGATTCCGATGCTTCACTTTAGGTTTACTGTAACCCTTGGACCTTCTCATTAACGATGAAACACAGAAATTGCATCCGAATTTAATACAAAAGGCACAATGCCGACTTAAGTACAAGAGGACTGACACTCTAACATTCTATGATTTCATCATCTCCTGATAGTCCAGTTTTAGATTCCGATGCTTCACTTCAGGTTTACTATATTCCTTGGACCTTCTTATTGACGATGAAACACAGGAATTGCATCCGCATTTTAATACAAAACGCACAATGCCGACTTAAGTACAAGGAGACTGACACTCTATCTCTCTATGATTTGAACCTCTCCAGTGAGTCCAGTTTTATGTTCCGATGCTTCAATTCAGGTTTACTGTATCCCTTGGACCTTGTTATTGACGATGAAACACAGAAATTGCATCCGAATGTAATACAAATGCACAATGCCGGCTTAAGTACAAGAGGACTGACACTCTAACTTTCTATGATTTGAACCTCTCCTGTGAGTCTAGTTTTAGATTCCGATGCTTCACTTCAGGTTTACTGTATCCCTTGGACCTTCTTATTGACGATGAAACACAGAAATTGCATCAGAATTTAATACAAAAGGCAAAATGCCGACTTAAGTACAAGAGGGCTGACACTCTAACTTTCTATGATTTGAACCTCTCCTGTGAGTCAAATTTTAGATTTTGATGTTTCACTTCAGGTTTACTGTATCGCTTGGACCTTGTTATTGAGGATGAGACAGAGAAATTGCATCCGAATTTAATACAAAAAGCACAATGCCGACTTAGGTACAAGGGGACTGACACTCTAACTTTCTATGATTTGAACCTCTGCAGTGAGTCCAGTTTTCGATTCCAATGCATCACTTCAGGTGTACTGTAACCCTTGGACCTTCTTATTGACGATGAAACACAGCAATTGCATCCGAATTTAATACAAAAGGCACAATGCCGACTTAAGTACAACAGGACCTACACTCTAACGATTTGAACCCCTCCTGTGAGTCCAATTTCGGATTCCGATGCTTCACTTCATGTTTACTGTATCCCTTGGACCTTCTTATTGACGATGAAAGACAGAAATAGCATCCGAATGTAATACAAAAGGCACAATGCCGATTTAAGTACAAGAGGACTGACACTCTAACTTTCTATGATTTGAACCTCTCCTGTGGGTCCAGTTTTAGATTCCGATGCTTCACTTCAGGTTTACTGTATCCCTTGGACCTTCTTATTGACGATGAAACACAGATATTGCAACCGAATTTAATACAAAAGGCACAATGCCGGCGTAAGTATAAGAGGACTGACACTCTAACTCTCTAAGATTTGAACCTTTCCTGTGAGACCAGTTTTAGGTTCCGATGCTTCACTTCAGGTTTACTGTATCCCTTAGACCTTCTTATTGACGAAGAAACACAGAAATGGCATCCGAATTTAATACAAACGGCACAAGGCCGACTTAAGTACAAGAGGGCTGACACTCTAACTTTCTATGATTTGAACCTCTCCTGTGAGTCCAATTTTAGATTTTGATGTTTCACCTCAGGTTTACTGTATCGCTTGGACCTTCTTATTGACGTTGAAACAGAGAAATTGCATCCGAATTTAATACAAAAAGCATAATGCCGACTTAAGTACAAGGGGACTGACACTCTAACTTTCTATGATTTGAACCCCTGCAGTGAGTCCAGTTTTCGATTCCGATGCTTCACTTCAGGTGTACTGTAACCCTTGGACCTTCTTATTGACGATGAAACACAGAAATTGCATCCAAATTTAATACAAAAGGCACAATGCCGGATTAAGTACAAGAGGACTGACACTCTAACTTTCTATGATTTGTACCTCTCCTGTGAGTCCAGTTTTAGATTCCGATGCTTCACTTCAGGTTTACTGTATCCCTTGGACCTTCTTATTGACGATGAAACACAGAAATTGCAACTGGATTTAATACAAAAGCACAATGCCGGCATAAGTATAAGAGGACTGACATTCTAACTCTCTAAGATTTGAACCTCTCCTATGAGTCCAGTTTCAGATTCCGATTCTTCACTTCAGGTTTACTGTATCCCTTGGACCTTCTTATTGACGATGAAACACAGAAATTGCATCCGAATTTAATACAAAAGGCACAATGACGACTTAAGTACAAGAGGACTGACACTCTAAATTTCTATGATTTGAACCTCTGCAGTGAGTCCAGTTGTAGATTCCGATGCTTCACTTTAGGTTTACTGTAACACTTGGACCTTCTCATTAACGATGAAACACAGAAAATGCATCCGAATTTAATACAAAAGGCACAATGCCGACTTAAGTACAAGAGGACTGACACTCTAACATTCTATGATTTCAACATCTCCTGATAGTCCAGTTTTAGATTCCGATGCTTCACTTCAGGTTTACTATATTCCTTGGACCTTCTTATTGACGATGAAACACAGGAATTGCATCCGCATTTTAATACAAAACGCACAATGCCGACTTAAGTACAAGGAGACTGACACTCTATCTCTCTATGATTTGAACCTCTCCAGTGAGTCCAGTTTTATGTTCCGATGCTTCAATTCAGGTTTACTGTATCATTTGGACCTTGTTATTGACGATGAAACACAGAAATTGCATCCGAATGTAATACAAATGCACAATGCCGGCTTAAGTACAAGAGGACTGACACTCTAACTTTCTATGATTTGAACCTCTCCTGTGAGTCCAGTTTTAGATTCCGATGCTTCACTTCAGGTTTACTGTATCCCTTGGACCTTCTTATTGACGATGAAACACAGAAATTGCATCAGAATTTAATACAAAAGGCAAAATGCCGACTTAAGTACAAGAGTTCTGACACTCTAACTTTCTATGATTTGAACCTCTCCTGTGAGTCAAATTTTAGATTTTGATGTTTCACTTCAGGTTTACTGTATCGCTTGGACCTTGTTATTGAGGATGAGACAGAGAAATTGCATCCGAATTTAATACAAAAAGCACAATGCCGACTTAGGTACAAGGGGACTGACACTCTAACTTTCTATGATTTGAACCTCTGCAGTGAGTCCAGTTTTCGATTCCAATGCATCACTTCAGGTGTACTGTAATCCTTGGACCTTCTTATTGACGATGAAACACAGCAATTGCATCCGAATTTAATACAAAAGGCACAATGCCGACTTAAGTACAACAGGACTGACACTCTAACGATTTGAACCCCTCCTGTGAGTCCAATTTCGGATTCCGATGCTTCACTTCATGTTTACTGTATCCCTTGGACCTCCTTATTGACGATGAAACACAGAAATTGCATCCGAATGTAATACAAAAGGCACAATGCCGATTTAAGTACAAGAGGACTGACACTCTAACTTTCTATGATTTGAACCTCTCCTGTGGGTCCAGTTTTAGATTCCGATGCTTCACTTCAGGTTTACTGTATCCCTTGGACCTTCTTATTGACGATGAAACACAGATATTGCAACCGAATTTAATACAAAAGGCACAATGCCGACTTAAGTACATGGAGACTGACACTCTATCTCTCTATGATTTGAACCTCTGCAGTGAGTCCAGTTTTATGTTCCGATGCTTCAATTCAGGTTTACTGTATCCCTTGGACCTTGTTATTGACGATGAAACACAGAAATTGCATCCGAATGTAATACAAAAGCACAATGCCGGCTTAAGTACAAGAGGACTGACACTTTAACTTTCTATGATTTGAACCTCTCCTGTAAGTCCAGTTTTAGATTCCGATGCTTCACTTCAGGTTTACTGAATCCCTTGGACATTCTTATTGACGATGAAACACAGAAATTGCAACCGAATGTAATACAAAAGGCAGATTGCCGGCATAAGTATAAGAGGACTGACACTCTAACTCTCTAAGATTTGAACCTCTCCTGTGAGTCCAGTAATGATTCCGATGCTTCACTTCAGGTTTACTGTATCCCTTGAACCTGCTTAGTGACGATGAGACACAGAAATTGCATCTGAATTAATACAAAAGGCACAATGCCGACTTAATTACAAGAGGACTGACACTAACTTTCTATGATTTGTACCTCTCCTGTGAGTCCAGTTTTAGATTCCGATGCTTCACTTCAGGTTTACTGTATCCCTTGGACCTTCTTATTGACGATGAAACACAGAAATGGCATCCGAATTTAATACAAACGGCACAATGCCGACTTAAGTACAAGAGGGCTGACACTCTAACTTTCTATGATTTGAACCTCTCCAGTGAGTCCAATTTTAGATTTTGATGTTTCACCTCAGGTTTACTGTATCGCTTGGACCTTCTTATTGACGTTGAAACAGAGAAATTGCATCCGAATTTAATACAAAAAGCATAATGCCGACTTAAGTACAAGGGGACTGACACTCTATCTTTCTATGATTTGAACCCCTGCAGTGAGTCCAGTTTTCGATTCCGATGCTTCACTTCAGGTGTACTGTAACCCTTGGACCTTCTTATTGACGATGAAACACAGAAATTGCATCCAAATTTAATACAAAAGGCACAATGCCGGATTAAGTACAAGAGGACTGACACTCTAACTTTCTATGATTTGTACCTCTCCTGTGAGTCCAGTTTTAGATTCCGATGCTTCACTTCAGGTTTACTGTATCCCTTGGACCTTCTTATTGACGATGAAACACAGAAATTGCAACTGGATTTAATACAAAAGCACAATGCCGGCATAAGTATAAGAGGACTGACATTCTAACTCTCTAAGATTTGAACCTCTCCTATGAGTCCAGTTTCAGATTCCGATTCTTCACTTCAGGTTTACTGTATCCCTTGGACCTTCTTATTGACGATGAAACACAGAAATTGCATCAGAATTTAATACAAAAGGCAAAATGCCGACTTAAGTACAAGAGGGCTGACACTCTAAATTTCTATGATTTGAACCTCTCCTGTGAGTCAAATTTTAGATTTTGATGTTTCACTTCAGGTTTACTGTATCGCTTGGACCTTGTTATTGAGGATGAGACAGAGAAATTGCATCCGAATTTAATACAAAAAGCACAATGCCGACTTAGGTACAAGGGGACTGACACTCTAACTTTCTATGATTTGAACCTCAGCAGTGAGTCCAGTTTTCGATTCCAATGCATCACTTCAGGTGTACTGTAATCCTTGGACCTTCTTATTGACGATGAAACACAGCAATTGCATCCGAATTTAATACAAAAGGCACAATGCCGACTTAAGTACAACAGGACTGACACTCTAACGATTTGAACCCCTCCTGTGTGTCCAATTTCGGATTCCGATGCTTCACTTCATGTTTACTGTATCCCTTGGACCTTCTTATTGACGATGAAACACAGAAATTGCATCCGAATGTAATACAAAAGGCACAATGCCGATTTAAGTACAAGAGGACTGACACTCTAACTTTCTATGATTTGAACCTCTCCTGTGGGTCCAGTTTTAGATTCCGATGCTTCACTTCAGGTTTACTGTATCCCTTGGACCTTCTTATTGACGATGAAACACAGATATTGCAACCGAATTTAATACAAAAGGCACAATGCCGGCGTAAGTATAAGAGGACTGACACTCTAACTCTCTAAGATTTGAACCTTTCCTGTGAGACCAGTTTTAGGTTCCGATGCTTCACTTCAGGTTTACTGTATCCCTTAGACCTTCTTATTGACGAAGAAACACAGAAATTGTATCCAAATTTAGTACAAAAGGCACAATGCCGACTTAAGTACATGGAGACTGACACTCTATCTCTCTATGATTTGAACCTCTGCAGTGAGTCCAGTTTTATGTTCCGATGCTTCAATTCAGGTTTACTGTATCCCTTGGACCTTGTTATTGACGATGAAACACAGAAATTGCATCCGAATGTAATACAAAAGCACGATGCCGGCTTAAGTACAAGAGGACTGACACTTTAACTTTCTATGATTTGAACCTCTCCTGTAAGTCCAGTTTTAGATTCCGATGCTTCACTTCAGGTTTACTGTATCCCTTGGACATTCTTATTGACGAAGAAACACAGAAATTGCAACCGAATGTAATACAAAAGGCAGATTGCCGGCATAAGTATAAGAGGACTGACACTCTAACTCTCTAAGATTTGAACCTCTCCTGTGAGTCCAGTTATGATTCCGATGCTTCACTTCAGGTTTACTGTATCCCTTGAACCTGCTTAGTGACGATGAGACACAGAAATTGCATCTGAATTAATACAAAAGGCACAATGCCGACTTAATTACAAGAGGACTGACACTAACTTTCTATGATTTGTACCTCTCCTGTGAGTCCAGTTTTAGATTCCGATGCTTCACTCCAGGCTTACTGTATCCCTTGGACCTTCTTATTGACGATGAAACACAGAAATTGCATCCGAATTTAATACAAAAAGCACAATGCCGACTTAAGTACAAGAGGACTGACACTCTCACTTTCTACGATTTGAACCTCTCCTGTGAGTCCAGTTTTAGATTCCGATGCTTCACATCAGGTTTACTGTATCCCTTGGACCTTCTTATTGACGATGAAACACAGAAATTGCATCCGCATTTTAATACAAAACGCACAATGCCGACTTAAGTACAAGGAGACTGACACTCTATCTCTCTATGATTTGAACCTTTCCTGTGAGTCCAGTTTTATGTTCTGATACTTCAATTCAGGTTTACTGTATCCCTGGGACCTTGTTATTGACGATGAAACACAGAAATTGCATCCGAATGTAATACAAAAGCACAATGCCGGCTTAAGTACAAGAGGACTGACACTCTAACTTTCTATGATTTGAACCTCTCCTGTGAGTCAAGTCTTGGATTCCGATGCTTCACTTCAGGTTTACTGTATCCCTTGGACCTTCTTATTAACGATGAAACACAGAAATTGCATCAGAATTTAATACAAAATGCAAAATGCCGACTTAAGTACAAGAGGGCTGACACTCTAACTTTCTATGATTTGAACCTCTCCTGTGAGTCCAATTTCAGATTTTGATGTTTCACTTCAGGTTTTCTGTATCGCTTGGACCTTGTCATTGACGATGAGACAGAGAAATTGCATCCGAATTTAATACAAAAAGCACAATGCCGACTTAAGTACAAGGGGACTGACACTCTAACTTTCTATGATTTGAACCTCTGCAGTGAGTCCAGTTTTCGATTCCTATGCTTCACTTCAGGTGTACTGTAACCCTTGGACCTTCTTATTGACGATGAAACACAGCAATTGCATCCGAATTTAATACAAAAGGCACAATGCCGACTTAAGTACAACAGGACTGACACTCTAACTTTCTACGATTTGAACCCCTCCTGTGAGTCCAATTTCGGATTCCGATGCTTCACTTCTGGTTTACTGTATCCCTTGGACCTTCTTATTGACGATGAAACACAGAAATTGCATCCGAATTTAATACAAAAGGCACAATGCCGATTTAAGTACAAGAGGACTGACACTCTAATTTTCTATGATTTGAACCTCTCCTGTGGGTCCAGTTTTAGATTCCGATGCTTCACTTCAGGTTTACTGTATCCCTTGGACCTTCTTATTGACGATGAAACACAGATATTGCAACCGAATTTAATACAAAAGGCACAATGCCGGCGTAAGTATAAGAGGACTGACACTCTAACTCTCTAAGATTTGAACCTTTCCTTTGAGACCAGTTTTAGGTTCCGATGCTTCACTTCAGGTTTACTGTATCCCTTAGACCTTCTTATTGACGAAGAAACACAGAAATTGTATCCAAATTTAATACAAAAGGCACAAGATCGACTTAAGTACAAGAGGACTGACACTCTAATATTCTATGATTTGAACCTCTCCTGTGAGTCCAGTTTTAGATTCCGATGCTTCACTTCAGGTTTACTATATTCCTTGGACCTTCTTATTGACGATGAAACACAGAAATTGCATCCGAATTTAATACAAAACGCACAATGCCGACTTAAGTACAAGGAGACTGACACTCTATCTCTCTATGATTTGAACCTCTTCTGTGAGTCCAGTTTTATGTTCCGATGCTTCACTTCAGGTTTACTGTATCCCTTGGACCTTGTTATTGACGATGAAACACAGAAATTGCATCCGAATGTAATACAAAAGCACAATGCCGGCTTAAGTACAAGAGGACTGACACTCTAGCTTTCTATGATTTGAACCTCTCCTGTGAGTCCAGTTTTAGATTCCGATGCTACACTTCAGGTTTACTGTTTCCCTTGGACCTTCATATTGACGATGAAACACAGAAATTGCATCCGAATTTAATACAAAAGGCCAATGCCGACTTATGTACAAGAGGACTTACTCTCTAACTTTCTATGATTTGAACCTCTCCTGTGGGTCCAGTTTTAGATTCCGATGCTTCACTTCAGGTTTACTATATTCCTTGGACCTTCTTATTGACGATGAAACACAGAAATTGCATCCGAATTTAATACAAATGCACAATGCCGACTTAAGTACATGGAGACTGGCACTCTACCTCTCTATGATATGAACCTCTCCTGCGAGTCCAGTTTTATGTTCCGATGCTTCACTTCAGGTTTATTGTGTCCCTTGGACCTTGTTATTGACGATGAAACACAGAAATTGCATCCGAATGTATTACAAAAGCACAATGCCGGCTTAAGTACAAGAGGACTGACACTCTAACTTTCTATGATTTGAACCTCTCCTGTGAGTCCAGTTTTAGATTCCGATGCTTCACTTCAGCTTTACTGTATCCCTTGGACCTTCTTATTGACGATGAAACACAGAAATTGCAACCGAATGTAATACAAAAGGCAGATTGCCGGCATAAGTATAAGAGGACTGACAATCTAACTCTCTAAGATTTGAACCTCTCCTGTGAGTCCAGTTTTGATTCCGATGCTTCACTCCAGGCTTACTGTATCCCTTGGACCTACTTATTGACGATGAAACACAGAAATTGCATCCGAATTTAATACAAAAAGCACAATGCCGACTTAAGTACAAGAGGACTGACACTCTCACTTTCTACGATTTGAACCTCTCCTGTGAGTCCAGTTTTAGATTCCGATGCTTCACTTCAGGTTTACTGTATCCCTTGGACCTTCTTATTGACGATGAAACACAGAAATGGCATCCGAATTTAATACAAACGGCACAATGCCGACTTAAGTACAAGAGGGCTGACACTCTAACTTTCTATGATTTGAACCTCTCCTGTGAGTCCAATTTTAGATTTTGATGTTTCACCTCAGGTTTACTGTATCGCTTGGACCTTCTTATTGACGTTGAAACAGAGAAATTGCATCCGAATGTAATACAAAAAACATAATGCCGACTTAAGTACAAGGGGACTGACACTCTAACTTTCTATGATTTGAACCCCTGCAGTGAGTCCAGTTTTCGATTCCGATGCTTCACTTCAGGCGTACTGTAACCCTTGGACCTTCTTATTGACGATGAAACACAGAAATTGCATCCAAATTTAATACAAAAGGCACAATGCCGGATTAAGTACAAGAGGACTGACACTCTAACTTTCTATGATTTGTACCTCTCCTGTGAGTCCAGTTTTAGATTCCGATGCTTCACTTCAGGTTTACTGTATCCCTTGGACCTTCTTATTGACGATGAAACACAGAAATTGCAACTGGATTTAATACAAAAGCACAATGCCGGCATAAGTATAAGAGGACTGACATTCTAACTCTCTAAGATTTGAACCTGTCCTATGAGTCCAGTTTCAGATTCCGATTCTTCACTTCAGGTTTACTGTATCCCTTGGACCTTCTTATTGACGATGAAACACAGAAATTGCATCCGAATTTAGTACAAAAGGCACAATGACGACTGAAGTACAAGAGGACTGACACTCTAAATTTCTATGATTTGAACCTCTGCAGTGAGTCCAGTTGTAGATTCCGATACTTCACTTTAGGTTTACTGTAACCCTTGGACCTTCTCATTAACGATGAAACACAGAAATTGCATCCGAATTTAATACAAAAGGCACAATGCCGACTCAAGTACAAGCGGACTGGCACTCTAACTTTCTACGAGTTGAACCTCTCCTGTGAGACCAGTTTTAGATTCTGATGCTTCACTTCAGGTTTACTGTATCCCTGGACCTTCTTTATGACGATGAAACACAGAAATTGCATCCGAATTTAATACAAAGGGCACAATGCCGACTTAAGTACAAGGGGACTGACACTCTAACACTCTACGAATTGAACCTCTCCTGCGAGTCCAGTTTTAGATTCCGATGCTTCACCTCAGGTTTACTGTATCCCTTGGACCTTCATATTGACGATGAAACACAGAAATTGCATCCGAATATAATACAAAAGGCACAATGCCGACTTAAGCACAAGAGGACTGACACTCTAACTTTCTATGATTTGAACCTCTCCTGTGGGTCCAGTTTTAGATTCCGATGCCTCACTTCGTGTTTACTGTATCCCTTGGACCTTGTTATTGACGATTAAACACAGAAATTGCAACCGAATTTAATACAAAAGGCACAATGCCGGCATAAGTATAAGAGGACTGACACTCTAACTCTCTAAGATTTGAACCTTTCCTGTGAGACCAGTTTTAGGTTCCGATGCTTCACTTCAGGTTTACTGTATCCCTTAGACCTTCTTACTGACGAAGAAACACAGAAATTGTATCCAAATTTAATACAAAAGGCACAATGCATACTTAAGTACAAGAGGACTGACACTCTAACAATCTATGATTTCAACATCTCCTCATAGTCCAGTTTTAGATTCCGATGCTTCACTTCAGGTTTACTATATTCCTTGGACCTTCTTATTGACGATGAAACACAGGAATTGCATCCGCATTTTAATACAAAACGCACAATGCCGACTTAAGTACAAGGAGACTGACACTCTATCTCTCTATGATTTGAACCTCTCCAGTGAGTCCAGTTTTATGTTCCGATGCTTCAATTCAGGTTTACTGTATCCCTTGGACCTTGTTATTGACGATGAAACACAGAAATTGCATCCGAATGTAATACAAATGCACAATGCCGGCTTAAGTACAAGAGGACTGACACTCTAACTTTCTATGATTTGAACCTCTCCTGTGAGTCCAGTTTTAGATTCCGATGCTTCACTTCAGCTTTACTGTATCCCTTGGACCTTCTTATTGACGATGAAACACAGAAATTGCAACCGAATTTAATACAAAAGGCAGATTGCCGGCATAAGTATAAGAGGACTGACAATCTAACTCTCTAAGATTTGAACCTCTCCTGTGAGTCCAGTTTTGATTCCGATGCTTCACTCCAGGCTTACTGTATCCCTTGGACCTACTTATTGACGATGGAACACAGAAATTGCATCCGAATTTAATACAAAAAGCACAATGCCGACTTAAGTACAAGAGGACTGACACTCTCACTTTCTACGATTTGAACCTCTCCTGTGAGTCCAGTTTTAGATTCCGATGCTTCACTTCAGGTTTACTGTATCCCTTGGACCTTCTTATTGACGATGAAACACAGAAATGGCATCCGAATTTAATACAAACGGCAAAGGCCGACTTAAGTACAAGAGGGCTGACACTCTAACTTTCTATGATTTGAACCTCTCCTGTGAGTCCAATTTTAGATTTTGATGTTTCACCTCAGGTTTACTGTATCGCTTGGACCTTCTTATTGACGTTGAAACAGAGAAATTGCATCCGAATTTAATACAAAAAGCATAATGCCGACTTAAGTACAAGGGGACTGACACTCTAACTTTCTATGATTTGAACCCCTGCAGTGAGTCCAGTTTTCGATTCCGATGCTTCACTTCAGGCGTACTGTAACCCTTGGACCTTCTTATTGACGATGAAACACAGAAATTGCATCCAAATTTAATACAAAAGGCACAATGCCGGATTAAGTACAAGAGGACTGACACTCTAACTTTCTATGATTTGTACCTCTCCTGTGAGTCCAGTTTTAGATTCCGATGCTTCACTTCAGGTTTACTGTATCCCTTGGACCTTCTTATTGACGATGAAACACAGAAATTGCAACTGGATTTAATACAAAAGCACAATGCCGGCATAAGTATAAGAGGACTGACATTCTAACTCTCTAAGATTTGAACCTCTCCTATGAGTCCAGTTTCAGATTCCGATTCTTCACTTCAGGTTTACTGTATCCCTTGGACCTTCTTATTGACGATGAAACACAGAAATTGCATCCGAATTTAATACAAAAGGCACAATGACGACTTAAGTACAAGAGGACTGACACTCTAAATTTCTATGATTTGAACCTCTGCAGTGAGTCCAGTTGTAGATTCCGATACTTCACTTTAGGTTTACTGTAACCCTTGGACCTTCTCATTAACGATGAAACACAGAAATTGCATCCGAATTTAATACAAAAGGCACAATGCCGACTCAAGTACAAGCGGACTGGCACTCTAACTTTCTACGAGTTGAACCTCTCCTGTGAGACCAGTTTTAGATTCTGATGCTTCACTTCAGGTTTACTGTATGCCCCGGACCTTCTTTATGACGATGAAACACAGAAATTGCATCCGAATTTAATACAAAGGGCACAATGCCGACTTAAGTACAAGGGGACTGACACTCTAACACTCTACGAATTGAACCTCTCCTGCGAGTCCAGTTTTAGATTCCGATGCTTCACCTCAGGTTTACTGTATCCCTTGGACCTTCATATTGACGATGAAACACAGAAATTGCATCCGAATATAATACAAAAGGCACAATGCCGACTTAAGCACAAGAGGACTGACACTCTAACTTTCTATGATTTGAACCTCTCCTGTGGGTCCAGTTTTTGATTCCGATGCCTCACTTCAGGTTTACTGTATCCCTTGGACCTTCTTATTGACGATTAAACACAGAAATTGCAACCGAATTTAATACAAAAAGCACAATGCCGGCATAAGTATAAGAGGACTGACACTCTAACTCTCTAAGATTTGAACCTTTCCTGTGAGACCAGTTTTAGGTTCCGATCTTCACTTCAGGTTTACTGTATCCCTTAGACCTTCTTACTGACGAAGAAACACAGAAATTGTATCCAAATTTAATACAAAAGGCACAATGCATACTTAAGTACAAGAGGACTGACACTCTAACATTCTATGATTTCAACATCTCCTGATAGTCCAGTTTTAGATTCCGATGCTTCACTTCAGGTTTACTATATTCCTTGGACCTTCTTATTGACGATGAAACACAGGAATTGCATCCGCATTTTAATACAAAACGCACAATGCCGACTTAAGTACAAGGAGACTGACACTCTATCTCTCTATGATTTGAACCTCTCCAGTGAGTCCAGTTTTATGTTCCGATGCTTCAATTCAGGTTTACTGTATCTCTTGGACCTTGTTATTGACGATGAAACACAGAAATTGCATCCGAATGTAATACAAATGCACAATGCCGGCTTAAGTACAAGAGGACTGACACTCTAACTTTCTATGATTTGAACCTCTCCTGTGAGTCCAGTTTTAGATTCCGGTGCTTCACTTCAGGTTTACTGTATCCCTTGGACCTTCTTATTGACGATGAAACACAGAAATTGCATCAGAATTTAATACAAAAGGCAAAATGCCGACATAAGTACAAGAGGGCTGACACTCTAACTTTCTATGATTTGAACCACTGCAGTGAGTCCAGTTTTCGATTCCAATGCTTCACTTCAGGTGTACTGTAACCCTTGGACCTTCTTATTGACGATGAAACACAGCAATTGCATCCGAATTTAATACAAAAGGCACAATGCCGACTTAAGTACAACAGGACTGACACTCTTACGATTTGAACCCCTCCTGTGAGTCCAATTTCGGATTCCGATGCTTCACTTCATGTTTACTGTATCCCTTGGACCTTCTTATTGACGATGAAACACAGAAATTGCATCCGAATGTAATACAAAAGGCACAATGCCGATTTAAGTACAAGAGGACTGACACTCTAACTTTCTATGATTTGAACCTCTCCTGTGGGTCCAGTTTTAGATTCCGATGCTTCACTTCAGGTTTACTGTATCCCTTGGACCTTCTTATTGACGATGAAACACAGATATTGCAACCGAATTTAATACAAAAGGCACAATGCCGGCGTAAGTATAAGAGGACTGACACTCTAACTCTCTAAGATTTGAACCTTTCCTGTGAGACCAGTTTTAGGTTCCGATGCTTCACTTCAGGTTTACTGTATCCCTTAGACCTTCTTATTGACGAAGAAACACAGACATTGTATCCAAATTTAATACAAAAGGCACAATGCCGACTTAAGTACAAGAGGACTGACACTCTAACATTCTATGATTTGAACCTCTCCTGTGAGTCCAGTTTTAGATTCCGATGCTTCACTTCAGATTTACTATATTCCTTGGACCTTCTTATTGACGATGAAACACAGAAATTGCATCCGAATTTAATACAAAACGCACAATGCCGACTTAAGTACAAGGAGACTGACACTCTATCTCTCTATGATTTGAACCTCTTCTGTGAGTCCAGTTTTATGTTCCGATGCTTCACTTCAGGTTTACTGTATCCCTTGGACCTTGTTATTGACGATGAAACACAGAAATTGCATCCGAATGTAATACAAAAGCACAATGCCGGCTTAAGTACAAGAGAACTGACACTCTAACTTTCTATGATTTGAACCTCTCCTGTGAGACCAGTTTTAGATTCCGATGCTTCACTTCAGCTTTACTGTATCCCTTGGACCTTCTTATTGACGATGAAACACAGAAATTGCAACCGAATGAAATACAAAAGGCAGATTGCCGGCATAAGTATAAGAGGACTGACAATCTAACTCTCTAAGATTTGAACCTCTCCTGTGAGTCCAGTTTTGATTCCGATGCTTCACTTCAGGTTTACTGTATCCCTTGAACCTGCTTAGTGAAGATGAGACACAGAAATTGCATCTGAATTTAATACAAAAGGCACAATTCCGACTTAATTACAAGAGGACTGACACTAACTTTCTATGATTTGTACCGCTCCTGTGAGTCAAGTTTTAGATTCCGATGCTTCACTCCAGGCTTACTGTATCCCTTGGACCTTCTTATTGACGATGAAACACAGAAATTGCATCCGAATTTAATACAAAAAGCACAATGCCGACTTAAGTACAAGAGGACTGACACTCTCACTTTCTACGATTTGAACCTCTCCTGTGAGTCCAGTTTTAGATTCCGATGCTTCACTTCAGGTTTACTGTATCCCTTGGACCTTCTTATTGACGATGAAACACAGAAATGGCATCCGAATTTAATACAAAAGGCACAATGCCGACTTAAGTACAAGAGGGCTGACACTCTAACTTTCTATGATTTGAACCTCTCCTGTGAGTCCAATTTTAGATTTTGATGTTTCACCTCAGGTTTACTGTATAGCTTGGACCTTCTTATTGACGTTGAAACAGAGAAATTGCATCCGAATTTAATACAAAAAGCACAATGCCGACTTAAGTACAAGGGGACTGACACTCTAACTTTCTATGATTTGAACCCCTGCAGTGAGTCCAGTTTTCGATTCCGATGCTTCACTTCAGGTGTACTGTAACCCTTGGACCTTCTTATTGACGATGAAACACAGGAATTGCATCCGAATTTAATACAAAAGGCACATTGCCGACTTAAGTACAAGAGGACTGACACTCTAACTTTCTACGATTTGAACCCCTCCTGTGAGTCCAATTTCGTATTCCGATGCTTCACTTCAGGTTAACTGTGTCCCTTGGACCTTCTTATTGACGATGAAACACAGAAATTGCATCCGAATTTAATACAAAAGGCACAATGCCCACTTAAGTGCAAGAGGAGTGACACTCTAACTTTCTGTGATTTGAACCTCTCCTGTGAGTCCAGTTTTAGTTTCCGATGCTTCACATCAGGTTTACTGTGTCCCTTGGACCTTCTTATTGACGATGAAATACAGAAATTGCTTCCAAATTTAATACAAAAGGCACAATGCCGGATTAAGTACAAGAGGACTGACACTCTAACTTTCTATGATTTGTACCTCTCCTGTGAGTCCAGTTTTAGATTCCGATGCTTCACTTCAGGTTTACTGTATCCCTTGGACCTTCTTATTGACGATGAAACACAGAAATTGCAACCGGATTTAATACAAAAGCACAATGCCGGCATAAGTATAAGAGGACTGACATTCTAACTCTCTAAGATTTGAACCTCTCCTATGAGTCCAGTTTCAGATTCCGATTCTTCACTTCAGGTTTACTGTATCCCTTGGACCTTCTTATTGACGATGAAACACAGAAATTGCATCCGAATTTAATACAAAAGGCACAATGACGACTTAAGTACAAGAGGACTGACACTCTAAATTTCTATGATTTGAACCTCTGCAGTGAGTCCAGTTGTAGATTCCGATGCTTCACTTTAGGTTTACTGTAACCCTTGGACCTTCTCATTAACGATGAAACACAGAAATTGCATCCGAATTTAATACAAAAGGCACAATGCCGACTCAAGTACAAGCGAACTGGCACTCTAACTTTCTACGAGTTGAACCTCTCCTGTGAGACCAGTTTTAGATTCTGATGCTTCACTTCAGGTTTACTGTATCCCCCGGACCTTCTAATTGACGATGAAACACAGAAATTGCATCCGAATTTAATACAAAGGGCACAATGCCGACTTAAGTACAAGGGGACTGACACTCTAACACTCTACGAATTGAACCTCTCCTGCGAGTCCAGTTTTAGATTCCGATGCTTCACCTCAGGTTTACTGTATCCCTTGGACCTTCATATTGACGATGAAACACAGAAATAGCATCCGAATTTAATACAAAAGGCACAATGCCGACTTAAGCACAAGAGGACTGACACTCTAACTTTCTATGATTTGAACCTCTCCTGTGGGTCCAGTTTTAGATTCCGATGCCTCACTTCAGGTTTACTGTATCCCTTGGACCTTCTTATTGATGATTAAACACAGAAATTGCAACCGAATTTAATACAAAAGGCACAATGCCGGCATAAGTATAAGAGGACTGACACTCTAACTCTCTAAGATTTGAACCTTTCCTGTGAGACCAGTTTTAGGTTCCGATGCTTCACTTCAGGTTTACTGTATCCCTAGCACCTTCTTACTGACGAAGAAACACAGAAATTGTATCCAAATTTAATACAAAAGGCACAATGCCGACTTAAGTACAAGAGGACTGACACTCTAACATTCTATGATTTCAACATCTCCTGATAGTCCAGTTTTAGATTCCGATGCTTCACTTCAGGTTTACTGTATTCCTTGGACCTTCTTATTGACGATGAAACACAGAAATTGCATCCGCATTTTAATATAAAACGCACAATGCCGACTTAAGTACAAGGAGACTGACACTCTATCTCTCTATGATTTGAACCTCTCCAGTGAGTCCAGTTTTATGTTCCGATGCTTCAATTCAGGTTTACTGTATCCCTTGGACCTTGTTATTGACGATGAAACACAGAAATTGCATCCGAATGTAATACAAAAGCACAATGCCGGCTTAAGTACAAGAGGACTGACACTCTAACTTTCTATGATTTGAACCTCTCCTGTGAGTCCAGTTTTAGATTCCGATGCTTCACTTCAGGTTTACTGTATCCCTTGGACCTTCTTATTGACGATGAAACACAGAAATTGCATCAGAATTTAATACAAAAGGCAAAATGCCGACTTAAGTACAAGAGGGCTGACACTCTAACTTTCTATGATTTGAACCTCTCCTGTGAGTCCAATTTTAGATTTTGATGTTTCACTTCAGGTTTACTGTATCGCTTGGACCTTGTTATTGAGGATGAGACAGAGAAATTGCATCCGAATTTAATACAAAAAGCACAATGCCGACTTAGGTACAAGGGGACTGACACTCTAACTTTCTATGATTTGAACCTCTGCAGTGAGTCCAGTTTTCGATTCCAATGCTTCACTTCAGGTGTACCGTAACCCTTGGACCTTCTTAATGACGATGAAACACAGCAATTGCATCCGAATTTAATACAAAAGCACAATGCCGACTTAAGTACAACAGGACTGACACTCTAACTTTCTACGATTTGAACCCCTCCTGTGAGTCCAATTTCGGATTCCGATGCTTCACTTCATGTTTACTGTATCCCTTGGACCTTCTTATTGACGATGAAACACAGAAATTGCATCCGAATTTAATACAAAAGGCACAATGCCGATTTAAGTACAAGAGGACTGACGCTCTAACTTTCTATGATTTGAACCTCTCCTGTGGGTCCAGTTTTAGATTCCGATGCTTCACTTCAGGTTTACTGTATCCCTTGGACCTTCTTATTGACGATGAAACACAGATATTGCAACCGAATTTAATACAAACGGCACAATGCCGGCGTAAGTATAAGAGGACTGACACTCTAACTCTCTAAGATTTGAACCTTTCCTGTGAGACCAGTTTTAGGTTCCGATGCTTCACTTCAGGTTTACTGTATCCCTTAGACCTTCTTATTGACGAAGAAACACAGAAATTGTATCCAAATTTAATACAAAAGGCACAATGCCGACTTAAGTACAAGAGGAATGACACTCTAACATTCTATGATTTGAACCTCTCCTGTGAGTCCAGTTTTAGATTCCGATGCTTCACTTCAGGTTTACTATATTCCTTGGACCTTCTTATTGACGATGAAACACAGAAATTGCATCCGAATTTAATACAAAACGCACAATGCCGACTTAAGTACAAGGAGACTGACACTCTATCTCTCTATGATTTGAACCTCTTCTGTGAGTCCAGTTTTATGTTCCGATGCTTCACTTCAGGTTTACTGTATCCCTTGGACCTTGTTATTGACGATGAAACACAGAAATTGCATCCGAATGTAATACAAAAGCACAATGCCGGCTTAAGTACAAGAGGACTAACACTCTAACTTTCTATGATTTGAACCTCTCCTGTGAGTCCAGTTTTAGATTCCGATGCTACACTTCAGGTTTACTGTATCATTTGGACCTTCATATTGACGATGAAACACAGAAATTGCATCCGAATTTAATACAAAAGTCCAATGCCGACTTAAGTACAAGAGGACTGACTCTCTAACTTTCTATGATTTGAACCTCTCCTGTGAGTCCAGTTTTAGATTCCGATGCTTCACTTCAGGTTTACTGTATCCCTTGGACCTTCTTATTGACGATGAAACACAGAAATTGCAACCGAATGTAATACAAAAGGCAGATCGCCCGCATATGTGTAAGAGGACTGACACTCTGACTCTCTAAGATTTGAACCTCTCCTGTGAGTCCAGTTTTGATTCCGATGCTTCACTTCAGGTTTACTGTATCCCTTGGACCTGCTTAGTGACGATGAGACACAGAAATTGCATCTGAATTTAAAACAAAAGGCACAATGCCGACTTAATTACAAGAGGACTGACACTAACTTTCTATGATTTGTACCTCTTCTGTGAGTCCAGTTTTAGATTCCGATGCTTCACTCCAGGCTTACTGTATCCCTTGGACCTTCTTATTGACGATGAAACACAGAAATTGCATCCGAATTTAATACAAAAGGCACAATGCCGACTTAAGTACAAGAGGACTGACACTCTAGCTTTCTATGATATCAACCTCTCCTGTGAGTCCAGTTTTAGATTCCGATGCTTCACTTCAGGTTTACTGTATCCCTTGGACCTTCTTATTGACGATGAAACAGAAAAATTGCATCCGAATTTAATACAAAAAGCACAATGAAGACTTAAGTACAAGGGGACTGACACTCTAACTTTCTATGATTTGAACCCCTGCAGTGAGTCCAGTTTTCGATTCCGATGCTTCACTTCAGGTGTACTGTAACCCTTGGATCTTCTTATAGACGATGAAACACAGAAATTGCATCCGAATTTAATACAAAAGGCACATTGCCGACTTAAGTACAAGAGGACTGACACTCTAACTTTCTACGATTTGAACCCCTCCTGTGAGTCCAATTTCGGATTCCGATGCTTCGCTTCAGGTTTACTGTATCCCTTGGACCTTCTTATTGACGATGAAACACAGAAATTGCATCCGAATTTAATACAAAAGGCACAATGCCGACTAAAGTACAAGAGGACTGACACTCTAACTTTCTATGATTTGAACCTCTCCTGTGAGTCCAGTTTTAGATTCCGATGCTTCACTTCAGGTTTATTGTATCCCTTGGACCTTCTTAATGACGATGAAACACAGAAACTGCAACCGAATTTAATTCAAAAGGCACAATGGCGGCATAAGTATAAGAGGACTGACACTCTAACTCTCTAAGATTTGAACCATTCCTGTGAGACCAGTTTTAGATTCCGATGCTTCACTTCAGGTTTACTGTATCCCTTACACCTTCTTATTGACGAAGAAACACAGATATTGTATCCGAATTTAATACAAAAGGCACAATGCCGACTTAAGTACAAGAGGACTGACACTCTAACATTCTATGATTTGAACCTCTCCTGTTAGTCCAGTTTTAGATTCCGACGCTTCACTTCAGGTTTACTATATTCCTTGGACCTTATTATTGACGATGAAACACAGAAATTGCATCTGAATTTAATACAAAAGGCACAATGCCGACTTAATTACTAGAGGACTGACACTAACTTTCTTTGATTTGAACCTCTCCTGTGAGACCAGTTTTAGATTCCGATGCTTCACTCCAGGCTTACTGTATCCCTTAGACCTTCTTATTGACGAAGAAACACAGAAATTGCATCCGAATTTAATACAAAAAGCACAATGGCGACTTAAGTTCAAGAGGACTGTCACTCTCAATTTCTACGATTTGAACCTCTCCTGTGAGTCCAGTTTTAGATTCCGATGCTTCACTTCAGGTTTACTGTATCCCTTGGACCTTCTTATTGACGATGAAACACAGAAATTACATCTGAATTTAATACAAAAGGCACAATGCCGACTTAAGTACAAGAGGACTGACACTCTAACATTCTATGATTTGAACCTCTCCTGTGAGTCCAGTTTTAGATTTTGATGTTTCACTTCAGGTTTACTGTATCGCTTGGACCTTCTTATTGACGATGAAACAAAGAAATTGCATCCGAATTTAATACAAGATGCACAATGCCGACTTAAGTACAAGAGGACGGACACTCTAAATTTCTATGATTTGAACCTCTGCAGTGAGTCCAGTTTTCGATTCCGATGCTTCACTTCAGGTTTACTGTAACCCTTGGACCTTCTTAATGACGATGAAACACAGCAATTGCATCCGAATTTAATACAAAAGCACAATGCCGACTTAAGTACAACAGGACTGACACTCTAACTTTCTACGATTTGAACCCCTCCTGTGAGTCCAATTTCGGATTCCGATGCTTCACTTCATGTTTACTGTATCCCTTGGACCTTCTTATTGACGATGAAACACAGAAATTGCATCCGAATTTAATACAAAAGGCACAATGCCGATTTAAGTACAAGAGGACTGACGCTCTAACTTTCTATGATTTGAACCTCTCCTGTGGGTCCAGTTTTAGATTCCGATGCTTCACTTCAGGTTTACTGTATCCCTTGGACCTTCTTATTGACGATGAAACACAGATATTGCAACCGAATTTAATACAAAAGGCACAATGCCGGCGTAAGTATAAGAGGACTGACACTCTAACTCTCTAAGATTTGAACCTTTCCTGTGAGACCAGTTTTAGGTTCCGATGCTTCACTTCAGGTTTACTGTATCCCTTAGACCTTCTTATTGACGAAGAAACACAGAAATTGTATCCAAATTTAATACAAAAGGCACAATGCCGACTTAAGTACAAGAGGACTGACACTCTAACATTCTATGATTTGAACCTCTCCTGTGAGTCCAGTTTTAGATTCCGATGCTTCACTTCAGGTTTACTATATTCCTTGGACCTTCTTATTGACGATGAAACACAGAAATTGCATCCGAATTTAATACAAAACGCACAATGCCGACTTAAGTACAAGGAGACTGACACTCTATCTCTCTATGATTTGAACCTCTTCTGTGAGTCCAGTTTTATGTTCCGATGCTTCACTTCAGGTTTACTGTATCCCTTGGACCTTGTTATTGACGATGAAACACAGAAATTGCATCCGAATGTAATACAAAAGCACAATGCCGGCTTAAGTACAAGAGGACTAACACTCTAACTTTCTATGATTTGAACCTCTCCTGTGAGTCCAGTTTTAGATTCCGATGCTACACTTCAGGTTTACTGTATCATTTGGACCTTCATATTGACGATGAAACACAGAAATTGCATCCGAATTTAATACAAAAGTCCAATGCCGACTTAAGTACAAGAGGACTGACTCTCTAACTTTCTATGATTTGAACCTCTCCTGTGAGTCCAGTTTTAGATTCCGATGCTTCACTTCAGGTTTACTGTATCCCTTGGACCTTCTTATTGACGATGAAACACAGAAATTGCAACCGAATGTAATACAAAAGGCAGATCGCCCGCATAAGTGTAAGAAGACTGACACTCTGACTCTCTAAGATTTGAACCTCTCCTGTGAGTCCAGTTTTGATTCCGATGCTTCACTTCAGGTTTACTGTATCTCTTGGACCTGCTTAGTGACGATGAGACACAGAAATTGCATCTGAATTTAAAACAAAAGGCACAATGCCGACTTAATTACAAGAGGACTGACACTAACTTTCTATGATTTGTACCTCTCCTGTGAGTCCAGTTTTAGATTCCGATGCTTCACTCCAGGCTTACTGTATCCCTTGGACCTTCTTATTGACGATGAAACACAGAAATTGCATCCGAATTTAATACAAAAGGCACAATGCCGACTTAAGTACAAGAGGACTGACACTCTAGCTTTCTATGATATGAACCTCTCCTGTGAGTCCAGTTTTAGATTCCGATGCTTCACTTCAGGTTTACTGTATCCCTTGGACCTTCTTATTGACGATGAAACAGAAAAATTGCATCCGAATTTAATACAAGAAGCACAATGCCGACTTAAGTACAAGGGGACTGACACTCTAACTTTCTATGATTTGAACCCCTGCAGTGAGACCAGTTTTCGATTCCGATGCTTCACTTCAGGTGTACTGTAACCCTTGGATCTTCTTATAGACGATGAAACACAGAAATTGCATCCGAATTTAATACAAAAGGCACATTGCCGACTTAAGTACAAGAGGACTGACACTCTAACTTTCTACGATTTGAACCCCTCCTGTGAGTCCAATTTCGGATTCCGATGCTTCACTTCAGGTTTACTGTATCCCTTGGACCTTCTTATTGACGATGAAACACAGAAATTGCATCCGAATTTAATACAAAAGGCACAATGCCGACTAAAGTACAAGAGGACTGACACTCTAACTTTCTATGATTTGAACCTCTCCTGTGAGTCCAGTTTTAGATTTCGATGCTTCACTTCAGGTTTATTGTATCCCTTGGACCTTCTTAATGACGATGAAACACAGAAACTGCAACCGAATTTAATTCAAAAGGCACAATGGCGGCATAAGTATAAGAGGACTGACACTCTAACTCTCTAAGATTTGAACCATTCCTGTGAGACCAGTTTTAGATTCCGATGCTTCACTTCAGGTTTACTGTATCCCTTACACCTTCTTATTGACGAAGAAACACAGATATTGTATCCGAATTTAATACAAAAGGCACAATGCCGACTTAAGTACAAGAGGACTGACACTCTAACATTCTATGACTTGAACCTCTCCTGTTAGTCCAGTTTTAGATTCCGATGCTTCACTTCAGGTTTACTATATTCCTTGGACCTTATTATTGACGATGAAACACAGAAATTGCATCTGAATTTAATACAAAAGGCACAATGCCGACTTAATTACTAGAGGACTGACACTAACTTTCTATGATTTGAACCTCTCCTGTGAGACCAGTTTTAGATTCCGATGCTTCACTCCAGGCTTACTGTATCCCTTAGACCTTCTTATAGACGAAGAAACACAGAAATTGCATCCGAATTTAATACAAAAAGCACAATGGCGACTTAAGTTCAAGAGGACTGTCACTCTCAATTTCTACGATTTGAACCTCTCCTGTGAGTCCAGTTTTAGATTCCGATGCTTCACTTCAGGTTTACTGTATCCCTTGGACCTTCTTATTGACGATGAAACACAGAAATTACATCTGAATTTAATACAAAAGGCACAATGCCGACTTAAGTACAAGAGGACTGACACTCTAACATTCTATGATTTGAACCTCTCCTGTTAGTCCAGTTTTAGATTCCGATGCTTCACTTCAGGTTTACTATATTCCTTGGACCTTCTTATTGACGATGAAACAAAGAAATTGCATCCGAATTTAATACAAGATGCACAATGCCGACTTAAGTACAAGAGGACTGACACTCTAAATTTCTATGATTTGAACCTCTGCAGTGAGTCCAGTTTTCGATTCCGATGCTTCACTTCAGGTTTACTGTAACCCTTGGACCTTCTTATTGACGATGAAACACAGAAATTGCATCCTAATTTAAGACAAGAGGCACAATGCCGACTTAAGTACAAGAGGACTGACACACTAACTTCCAATGATTTGAACCCCTCCTGTGAGTCCAATTTCGGATTCCGATGCCTCACTTCAGGTTTACTGTATCCCTTAGACCTTCTTATTGACGGAGAAACACAGAAATTGTATCCAAATTTAATACAAAAGGCACAATGCCGACTTAAGTACAAGAGGAATGACACTCTAACTTTCTATGATTTGAACCTCTCCTGTGAGTCCAGTTTTAGATTCCAATGCTTCACTTCAGGTTTACTGTATCACTTTAACCTCCATATTGACGATGAAACACAGAAATTGCATCCGAATTTAATACAAAACGCACAATTCCGACTTAAGTACAAGGAGACTGACACTCTATCTCTCTATGATTTGAACCTCTCCTGTGAGTCCAGTTTTATGTTCCGATGCTTCACTTCAGGTTTACTGTATCCCTTGGACCTTGTTATTGACGATGAAACACAGAAATTGCATCCGAATGTAATACAAAAGCACAATGCCGGCTTAAGTACAAGAGGACTGACACTCTAACTTTCTATGATTTGAACCTCTCCTGTGAGTCCAGTTTTAGATTCCGATGCTTCACTTCAGGTTTACTGTATCCCTTGGACCTTCTTATTGACGATGAAACACAGAAATTGCAACCGAATGTAATACAAAAGGCAGATTTCCGGCATAAGTATAAGAGGACACACACTCTAACTCACTAAGATTTGAACCTCTCCTGTGAGTCCAGTTTTGATTCCGATGCTTCACTTCAGGTTTACTGTATCCCTTGAACCTGATTAGTGACGATGAGACACAGAAATTGCATCTGAATTTAATACAAACGGCACAATGCCGACTTAATTACAAGAGGACTGACACTAAATTTCTATGATTTGTACCTCTCCTGTGAGTCCAGTTTTAGATTCCGATGCTTCACTCCAGGCTTACTGTATCCCTTGGACCTTCTTATTGACGATGAAACACAGAAATTGCATCCGAATTTAATACAAAAAGCACAATGCCGACTTAAGTACAAGAGGACTGACACTCTCACTTTCTACGATTTGAACCTCTCCTGTGAGTCCAGTTCTAGATTCCGATGCTTCACTTCAGGTTTACTGTATCCCTTGGACCTTTTTATTGACGATGAAACACAGAAATTGCATCCGAATTTAATACAAAAGGCACAATGCCGACTTAAGTACAAGAGGGCTGACACTCTAACTTTCTATGATTTGAACCTGTCCTGTGAGTCCAATTTTAGATTTTGACGTTTCACTTCAGGTTTACTATATCGCTTGGACC